>NW_017259271.1:10887-27679 GCF_001594045.1 Atta colombica | reverse complement strand
TATGCTTTTAATTAATTTAATTAAAATTATAATTTTATATAATTTTATTTAATTATAGGGTGTCTCTGAACACTCGCAATCAGAACACACTACAAGATTAAGCGTTTTATTCCAAATCTATTAAGCCTAATATATGTATATATACTGGATGTTCTAAAAATATCGAAACTTCTCAATGTTTTGGAAATTAATCATTTTTGAAAGAAATGTTTCAGACAAAAGTTATAAAGTTTAAAAAAATCTATTTAGATTTAATGATATTACTTTGGGTGGTTTAGTTAGATCTAATGATATTACCTTGAGTGGCATCGACAAGGTCAGGCCAAAATTATATCAATTTTTTCAAATGACATACATTATTTTTTATTACAGAATCTAATAGTTGGTGTCAAGAACTTTTCAAAATACTATAAAGTTAATTTTTATTAAGTATTTTCCAAGATATGAAACTGGAAGGTTACAGTAGTGCGGGTATTATCCAGAGTGTTCGATTAATGGCTAAAATCATTTAAATGTTGTTTAGAATTATAATCACAGCGTTGTTAATTAATAAATCATTTTTTTTAATTAACATATTTTTAAAAATTTTATTACAAAATAATTTATTTACAATTATTTACAATAAGTTTTAAAAATGCTCTCCATTTTATTTGCATGCATAACGTGACTCCACCGATTATGTTATTTGTATTTCGTTGTAGCATCTCTTCATTTACAATTGCGAAGGCCGAATGTAATTGAGCCATCTTTTCTTCAGTTTCTACTGGATCTTTATAAATAAAATTTTTTTAATGGCTCCATAAAAAATAATCAAGCGGTGTTAGGTCGAGAAATCGCGTTAGCCAATTTATAGGTTCACTACGACCTATCCAGCTATCTAGATACATTTATAATTCTTTTCGAGCCCTTCGCTCGAAATAAGGTGCTCCATCGTGCTGAAAAGTATATTATTCCTCATTTCATGTAGAACGTCTGCTTCGTATAAAAGTTGAGGTAACTCGTATCGCAAAAATTGCAGATTCTATGCGACATGAGCAGGAAGAATAAATAGTCCCATCTGTGCCCAAAATATTACAAATTCATGTAAATAGACTATACTTTAACACATGTATGCATAATGAATAACAGTGGCTCTAGAAACAATGAACATTTTTGCGACTTTTGATTATAATCATTAAAAATATTAATGCTAATAAAGAGAAATAAAATCGATATAAAAATATTTTTTTACAAATTTATTGCCGATAATTTCAGCACACACATTTATTGAGTATCTGTACTAAAAACTCTTTGTTTTTGTTACATGCGGATTTTGTTGTGTCTAATAGTGATAGTTTTTGTAATTGAATATCCCATTCAGCATAAAACAACATTCGTCTGTTCACAAAAAATTCTTCTATTCTAGAAAGTCTGGGTCATCCTGGATTTGGCCAATAAATCAGCGCAAAAATCAAACCGAACTTCAAAATCTTCAACAAATAATTTTTATACTTGAGTATAATGCTACGAATGCTAGGAATCTCTTCGAAGTATGCGATAAATCGTGCTGCGAGAGATTCTTAATCGAGAACTTGCTCTACGAATTCTTTGTGTCATCGTGAAAATGTTGAAGAATTCGTTTTTCATCTTGTACTATGATCCGATTATTGCGTCCATTTACATGCATGGGCATTAGCTGTCCAAAATTGATAGCACGATCAATTAATCACCTTATGATATTACTATTCAGATATTGATTACAAGGTGCGTCACCAAAATCTGGACAAATTTCAATTTAAATTTTCCGCTATATGTGCCTGTTTCCGCCAGAGGTTGTTATTGGCGTCCGAGAAAGCCTAATGCTTCTAGTAAACAATCATATTCTCAAAATGGTTGCGATGTTGAAACCAAGTACGGAGTAATCGAAGAGCCACGATCATCAAAGACTTTCGCTGCGCTCAGCAACGGAAATAATTAGGTTCTTTGAATACCCGATATCAATCGTTTATGACGTTGTAGCAAAAATGTACGGCTTTAAAACAGTCCAACGAAAGTTTCAGTATGCCAGCGAAGAAGAGTTACTCGAAAGAACGCATCGCAAGGACTCTCGCAGTCGTTGAAAGGGCTCAAGCGCTGATTTCGGATGACCCAGGGCAATCGTTGCAAAAATTAGTATCGATTGTTAGTGTAAGCAACAATGCGTCGAATTGCCGAAGAGGACCCTCAATACAAATCGTACACATTAAAGATACGACAGATGCTCTTTGAGACTGCCAGGACAAGCTGAGTTGCTCGTCTCGGCTTCCATTTTGACCTCCCAACAGCCCAGATTTAAATTCCTTGGATTACTACGTATGGAGCGTAATTGAAAAGGTCACAAACAAGTCTTGGCATTCCAATGTGACGTCATTAAAGACCGCTATTGAGGCAGCATTTGTCGACATGGACAGCGCTACATTATAGCGTGCGTGCGAATACTTCAGACCAAGAATAGAGCCGTCATTCAAACTGGAGATAATTCAAAATGGGAGATATATCGAATAATTATTTGCAGGGATCCCCCAAGTGCCATGTAAAAGGATTTTTTATAATATTTAATTTTTCATTAAAAACATTTTTTTTAAAGAAATTCTTCGATTTGTCCAGATTGACACACCCTGTATTTGGATTTCGTTCTCAAAAAATACGTACTACTAATACAGCTCGTTCGTCTGCCGATCCGTAGCAAATTATCATCAGCCTTGGCTTAAGGAAGGGGGGAGGAGACTAAGAGGACACTGCAGTGTCCCATCTTTTTAAGGGATCCCTTAGTCCTAAGCCGGCAGTACACGATGCTTGTTTTCTTGCTAGATTTTTAGGGCTTCTTTCACCACCCCTAATTAATGTTAATCGATGATTAATTTGATCTACGATTGCCAACATGAGAAGAGGAAGAGAGAGGAGACATTCTGATATATTAAACTGTTGTTGACACTTCTGTGAGTTAATTGTCAATTAATTTAACCAGAAGTTGTTGAAAAAGGCTCTTATTAGAAAAAATTCCTGGATATAAAAAGACTCTTATTAGAATCTTGCCATTGTATTAACTGCGGTATTAATAATGCCAGCAACCGTATCGTAACCAATACGGTAGCAAATCTAATCTAGCTAATAATTCAGCAAGAAAATAAGCATCGTGTGCCGCCGGCTTTTAGCTTAAAATTATATTTTATTTTTAAAAGTAATTAATAAAAAAGTAAATAAGAATGCAAATAAATAATTAAAAATTTTAGTTTTCCATTCCTGGTGCTATAAAGCACAATACTCAGTAAAAAAAGATATACATTTCTTTGTTTTTTTTTATCTGGAAATGTACATTTTGAATGCATGCATTCGTTTATGCAGCAGCGTAACTATATTATTTTATCCTTTAATATTGTATGAATAATAAGAATAAATACAAATGCGCTAATTATTGCGTAAACAAATGCACCATGTATATACAAAACCAGAAGTCGAATTATTTCGAGGGACTTTTGGTTTTGTTTATTTATTTATTTATTTATTTCTAGAGTCATCACGCAAACAGGCGAGTTCCGATTGGACGAGAAGAACTGCAACACTGATGCACATTGAATGCAATTATATTGTTCCACACTAAGAGTATATCCACATAAACATATGCATAATGAAAATTTTCTAATCACATTCTTCTTATAAAGATGCGTATATAATATGATTGGATAATTTTCTTTATGCATACATGTATGCGGCTATACAAGTTTATATATATATATAATACTCTAAATTTGCACTATTACTGCACTAATGCAATTTTCATCAAAACCTAGCACGATTCTGGCACTGCACCAGTTTTCTCAGTGGAAAGCCCTATTGCATATCCGAGTTGATTCTTGTTGTCTTCTCATCCATCAAGGAAGTCCATTTATTGATATATATATCATTTATTGTTTGTGATAATTCTGAAAATATGTTAATGGTGCTTTCGAAACAATAAAAACATGATGACTTTAAAAATAAACTGACTAGCTTTTTTCCAAAAATAAAAACTGAAGTACTACTACAAATAAAGATGACGTTAAAATTCAGCAAATTTCGATGTTATCACAGTCAGTACATTAGTATGATAAACTCAATATTAAAGACACTGTCATTTGTAATGAACACTCAAGTGATTCAAGTGATAGTCGTGACATGAATAATCAGGATTTAATAATCGAAAATGTTGATCTGGTGATAGATATAGATATGTATAGATATTTATGGATACTATAATGTGTGGAGTTGAAATACAGAATTTTATTTACAGCTTTTAAAATATAAAAGTTACATAAGTTTTCAATTTGTAGTTTTAGAATCTTCTGATTGTGATGATAAATGAAATATTATGTCATTGTAGTCTCCCCCTCCCTCTCTCGTCCTTCTCTCCCTCTTCTTCTCTCCCTCTCTTTATTCTCTTTTTGTATTTTTTGTACATTATTTGTACATTTTCAGAACCTGTAAATAAAGATTCTGTTTTGTGACCCACAGAAATGCATGAGGATATAAGGTAAAAATATTTGATTAAAGGCTATGAATATTTTCAGAAAAAAGATAACAGTTTTCGTGTTTCTATTAAGCAGTATAAAAATCAAAACAGATTTTTATCTTCAAAAGTTTTTTCATGAACTTTAGCTAATGATGAAAAACGCATGCGAAAATGGTTGATATATTCAAAGTCTGCTGGGAATGTTTTTTGTTACGTCTGCAAGCTTTTTAGTGAAAATAATACAAACATATTTGTAAATAGTAGATTTAGCAATTGGAAGAAAGCAGAAAAAAAATTAGTGGACATGAAAATTCTGCAGTATACAAAAAATATATACTAATTTGGCTCACAAACTTATATAAAAAATCATATATTAATAATGATATGGCAAAACAACAAGTTGAAATTAAATATTGACTCGAAGCTTTAAAACGTATTATCAAAATAATTCGTTTTCTTTCTGCGGTCTTGCGTTTCGGGGTGAGTATGAAGTGATTGCTTCTTCAAATAATAGGAATTATCTGAGTATTTATCTGGAAACTAATATTTAAATTTGATCTATTCTTAAAAAAACACTCTGACTTATGCAAATCAAAGTCGCGGGCATATCTCTTATTTGTCAAAAAATATTTGTGAAGAATTCATCCTCATGATGGTCAACAAAATTAAAAATGAAATTGAATTAGTCAAATTAAGAGAGTAAAATATTTTGGTTTTATTTCACACTAGATATAATCCACATTGATTAATTGCCTATTGTATTCCATTTGTGCTGTTTGGTTATATGCATGAACGTTTTCTTTTTACTTTTTACTTAGTAAAAGCCATACTTCATTGAATGATGCAATATTACAAGTTCTTTGTAATAAAGAAATTAACATTGCTTACTGTCAAATACAAACTTACGATAATGCCAGTAACATGTCTGGAAAATATTCAGGATTATAGGCACGAATTAAAGAAGTTATTCCTCTTGCGTATATATTATGTTCCTTGTGTAGGACATTCACTAAATTTAGTTGAAGAGTACAGCGTAAATAAATGTATCGATTTTGTGAATTTTTTCGCACGACTTTATGCTTTCTTCTCTGTTTCTATGCATCGTTGGAGTATATTACTAAAACACATGAGAACAACATTAAAAAGTTTATCTTCTACAAGATGGTCATGTCGTGCCATTACTGCATTAGCAAATTATCTAGAATTATATATAATTCATTCATCAATTATATGAAATTGCGCATAATGAAGGTAAAAAGTCCGAAACTCGTCACAAAGCAGCGTCCTTAAAAAACAAATTAACAAAACTGGAAACTGCATTTATAGTTAGATAGATAGTTTTTTGGCATAGAATTCTTCAATGGTTCAATACAACTAACAAATTTTTGCAAAAGTTGAATTCGACTTAATTACGGCTAATGATATGTTACATTCGCTAGTTGATTTTATTAGTGACTTACGAAATGATTTTATAGCAATAGAAAACGATTGTAAAAATTTGGTATCAGTACTCTTTCGACCAATACATTCTGATACACAGAAATGAAAAATTACGAGGAAATATGCAGATAACGCAATAGAGATTCAAAATTTAAGGAGATACAATCGAAAAATCAAAATGCTTCGATCTATCTAAAAATTACACAGAATATTATTTAAAATGAAACTAATACTACATTAAAATTTTAAACTAATTGACCGTATAAGTTTTAAAAAAGAAAGAACTAAAGTTAGAGCTTTATGTATGATGCATTGAATGATTGATATATTACATAATTACTTACTTTTAAAATGCTTCAACCCACATAAAAAAACATATAAACATATATTATAGTTAGAAACCTCTTTTTACATCCTTGCAAGAATTTTAACTTTATTCACTGTGTAACTTTATTTGTGTACAAGCAAAAAGCTAATGAAAGCATGCCTATTTGAGCATCTAAAGAAATATACGCGGAAAACTTGGCAACACTGACTTTCGACATTACGTTACTTTGCGGCTTGCTTCATCTTGTGATACATGTGTGATGGTTGAATGTACTTGCTTAAAACCTAACGTTATGTTTTTAACTGTAAAATACGTATATGAAAATAATATTTTAACCTTAACTGTCAATTACTAGTGGCACTTGTCAATTGCTAGTGTGCAACTCGAATAGGAATGCCAACCTCATTTTCAGAATGCAACGTTACCAAGTTATCGATAATCATTGAACATAAAACATTAAATACAAGATTAAGGCTATAGGAATCTGCGCTGTACTTCGTGCGCTTACAATTGATAAAAATATATAAATATAAAAGATATTATTGTATGTCACATAATAAAATTAATATATTGTCATCTCTATAAACTAAAAGCGTTTTCTCTTGAGATACACTGAGTGTAACCTCGCACTACACCAGTTGCGTGTAAGTGCTGCATCAGTGTTGCACTACACAAGTATACATACACATGGTGTGCTACTTCATGCTATCGTGTTTAATTCCGGTTGACTTCCTTTTTCAAATTTTTAATGTCATACTAGCTCTACACCATCTCTTTGAGATCGTGTAGCAAAACCTCACTTCGCATAAAATTCGCACTGTAGCCACAAAAACACGTTACACTGAATGAGTTCGCCTACCACAGTCAAGGAAATGCTACACTGCTGAGTATTGCACTGATGAGCGATAGTGCAGCCAAGAGAAAATGCTATAAGAACGAAACGAATAACACGTATGTTTTGACTAACTTTTGGCTTTCTTCAGCGTTACAAAAATTATTCTAAAATCGCTTTTGAGAATGATGACCAACAATCTTAAATGTTTACTTACAAAATGGAAAAACTCTAATTTTACCTCGGATATAATTTATAAGACTCTGAATTGCAGTGACGGTACTTAAGGTATATGGTCTAAGATCCATAAGACAAGCTGCTCCCTAAGAATCATCGATTGGCAATCTTTTTTTATTCTTTAGCTACCTTTTTACATAAAATAATTGTTAAAAGTCCCAGTGGCATATAACCATATTAAAAATTAATTATTTCGATCTAGTCAAGAAATTCAATGGCAAACGACTTGATAAAAAATTTGATTTCACTGGATGTGAATTCTTTATTCATAAACGTGCCTACGGATTTAGTTGTAAAAAATTTTGAATAGGTGGGATTTTAATAAACTCAAATAATTGTTTGATTCCGAGAAATGAATTCTTGGGTGCAATCCGACTTGTGTTAGACTCGACGTACTTCATGTTCAACGATCAGTATTATAAGCAAAATTTTGAAACGCCTATGGAATCATCCCTGTCGCTTCTAGTTGTTGATCTCTGCAGGATCTTGAGAGAGAAGATGAATATGTTTGATTTTAATATCTCACTACATTGACAACTTGGTTATTGTCATACCCTCCTCAAAAACCGAAGAAGTATTGACTAAATTTAATTCATTTCATCCATGAATTCAATTTACGATGGAAATTGATTCTAAAAAATCAATTTGTTAGATACAACTATTATAGTCGATGATTATATTAAGTTGACCATATACCATAAACAAACGTTCTCTGATAAATATATATAAGTATAATTTTAACTCTCAGTACCCTCTTTCACAAAAAAGAGGCTTGATTATTGGTCTAGTTGACAGCAGACTCTTTTTACTCTTGTAATTTCGTAAAAAAAATATTGACATAATTAAAATTTTACTGGACAATGATTATCCTCTACATTTAATATTCAATACGATTTTCAAAAGAATAAAACAACTGTCAATAAAAAATCAATTGCTCAGACAAATAATTCTACAAAAAAAAAATTAAAAAAAGAAAAATGTTATGATTCACGATCCCATTTATAGAATCAGTTTCGGAAAAATTTAGAAATGTAATTAACAGCACCGTCTCTCGAAATTGTCTTTTTAGTCTGAACAAATTGTCTTGTTTTATTAAAGTACAGAAAAATCCTCTTTCCATTTATTCTCATAAAGATGTAGTATATAAAATTTCTTGCAATAATTGACGCTATTTATGTTGGACTGGCAGACAGTTACAGACCAGCAGATTTATTCTGTAACTTTTAACGCAATTTTCGTTATCATTATAACGCCGTTGTGCAGCTTTTTTATCATGGTGAAAGAGCTGCGTAGCAGCGTTATAATAATGAAATTTGCGTTAAGAGTTACAGAATAGACTTGTAGAATTTTTGAACATAGGAATCACAAAAAGAAATACTACCACTAACTTTGTCATAACGAATCACCGATTACAATTTGGACATGATTTTAAGGGACGAGGTTGAAATTTTGTAGAGATGAACTATAAGAAGCTTTTAATTTTTGAAATGGTGAATATCAAACGAAAAAAAGGACATCAATTTGAACACAGACACAGAATTACTTAATCAAGCGTATCACTGTTATTTCGATAATATGTTTATGTTTTTGACATTGTATATACTCGATCATATTAGATCATCGTTTAGTTCAAATATAGCTGCAAGACTTGGAGCCTCAGTTCCTGTTGCGTATTATAATTTCGTCATGTTGCATTGGAGGAATATAGTTCATGTAGATTTAAATGACTTCATCCGTCGACACTTTCCAGGTTAATTGTTACGATTTTGTTTCATCCCGAATAAACTTAACGCAGTAAATTAATTCTATAGACCATCCAGCTTGCGAACAGATTTGGGATGAATTCTCTCCACAATTGTGTGAGGAAGTGAGCGAACAGTCATGTTATTTCATCATCCAAGACTAAGATAATTTTTGTAACGCTGAAGAAGGCTAGAAGTTAATCGAAACGTGTTATTCGTCTCATTCTTAGTTTATAGAGATGACAATATATTAATTTTATTATGTGATTTAATATTTTTTATATTTATATATTTTTATCAATTATAAGCGAAGTACGGCATAGATTCCTATGGCCTTGATTTTATATATTTATTGTATGTTGAAAGAATCTTAATTTTGATATTTTTGTGATAAAACATAATTAAATTACTTGCATTTTCTAATAATAGAATGTTAATATTATGATTCATAATTAAAAATTAACAATTAATGTTATCATTTAATTTTAATAAATCATAAATTAGCCTTTCTTTTTATTAAAAGATTTTCATATATTAAATTGGTATTATCAATGTAGAACAATAGCGTACCGTCCTCACCACCTACCCCGCAAATGATCAATCGTACATCCTTAAGTGGTCGCGAAAAATTCTGTATTGAATCATCTAATATAATCGTTGATAAACTTCGAATTGAATTAGAAAAACAAAGTTCACTGTTACATAACAGAGTTATTTGGCTTTCTAACTAAATTAACGATCATCGAAATCGATAAAATGCGAAAGTACTGTAATCGTCTAGTTAGCATTTATTGTGATGATTTAGAAAATAGTCTAGATTGGAACAATTTATTCCGTTTATAAAAACTAGCTTTAACAATGTTGCATTATTTCCACTAGACTTTCTAAAATGGATGGTGCGTAAACTTAATGAAGTATTTCCAAATGTATATGTAGCATTTATGGTATATGTATATATGTGTATGCGTGTGTATGAATGTATATACATATCCATATAGCTAATCCATATAGCCAATCTGAGCATATATATTATATATATTACAAATATGTGTAGCATATAGAAATTTAGCAACAATTCAAAAACTGTTATATATTTTTCATATATTGTTATAATTGTATAAAAAAATGAGTAACATTATTACATTATGATGATAAGATATATACTCTATTCTTGTTGCATTTTTGTCAGTTATAAACTGGCAATTGTAATAATGGCAAAAATCACTAATAAAGAGAATATATGAATATATGAAGAGAATATATATCCAGTAAAAAATCGATATTCAATCAATGTCGATTCGACATCGAAATCATCAAATTCAAATCGTCGAATAAACGTCAATTCGATATCGATTTCAATGTTATTTCTCACTGGGCAGTAAGAAGAAATTTTTGCTTTATAATCATGATTTAATATATTGCTGCATTTTGCTGTTCAGATGTATACATATGATAGCAAAATGTTAGCAATATATCAACTTGCCAATAGTGCCACTATACTATTTGCCAATAGTATATTTGATCATGATTGTGAAGCAAATATATGTATATATTTGCACACATGTGCACGCACGCACGCACGCACACATATTAAAGACATATGTATGTCTTCAATATGTACTTTATTCCCTCGAATTTATATGTATATATTATATTAAAAACTTATATACAACATATAAATAATTGCAATGGATACGCGCTTACGAAAAATTTGATTTAGAAGTATTATAATAGATACAGAATATGTTCATCGCAACTATCGAGTGTGTCGGTTGCATTTTGATGAAAAGTGATACAAAATTGATAAAACTAGAGTTTGTCTTCATCTAGATGCTGTACCAATGAATTTTTTTGAAAAAAGTAAATAATGAACTTTTTGTAATATACATTATTTTGTATTCCAAATGTCTAGATTTTAGAAAATAGTAATCAATCGATAATGTATAAAACAATACTATTGCTACTATAATTTTTATAGTAATACACCTGTGACAACACCAGAAAAAGATGTTGGAAATATAACAAGATTGTCATCAAGAGAAAACAAGCAATTCTTTAATTTCTATGTCTTACTATAGTTTTTCTTTAACAATGACATATTTTGCTCTTACAGACTACTTCAGTTTGAGCGTTCACACACTGTAAGCTGTATTCCTTTCTTATTGCTCATTTATATACATATTTATATATATAAAAAAATGCAATTATTGTGCGTGAATGCCTAAAACGCAACTATTTTATTTATTCTATTTATTATTGCAGAATATATTTCATAAATTTTATTTTGAGACAGATTGTATCATTAATAAAACATATATGATATGTATTTTCAGCATCTTCCAATTGTCAAACATAATGCCTGTAGATACTGATGCTGAAATTTTTAAACCGTAAGTTATTCTCTTACATTAGTTACATAAGTGCATTTTAATTATACGAGTATTATTTATTAAGATAGAAAAATCATAATATTTACTCATTATTATATTTATTTATAAACATGCGCACGCAAAGTATCATTGTGATTCACTGATGATTAGTTATAAAGATTTAGAACAAATAAATATTTTATTTATTTACTTATAGACAACTAGTCCCTGCATCGCAATGTAATTTTACATAAATAATTTCAAATATGTAAAGTATTCACATTAAAATTCAGATTTTTATTATTTACTTTATAATACATTTTCATACATTTCCATTACAGATTAAAAAAGTACTACTATTTATTAAAAAAACTTATTATCCGGACAATAAACCGTCAGCAAAGAATCCCGCACGAATCCTATATGAAATTGGGTCTCGGTGAAATCAAATGATTTTCTCATATATTATAACTTATGACCTACTAAATAAAACATATAAGTTTTAACGCAAAAAAAATGAATAGTTTTCGTGTTCGATTCACCTACAATCGCTGACATAATTTATTCCTTTATCATTAAATATTCATTAACTTCTAAATGGCTGAACCTAAAATGGATAATTGATATTTTAATATCAATAATTATTATATTTAATAAAATTAATATTTTGTACCGCAAAATCGCAAAATTAAATTTACAGTTAAATAAAAGAATATATAATAAAATAAATAAAAAAATATATGATATAATGTATGCTGATATAATGTATGCACTGCAAATTTATAAATACATGCAAGCTATTATAATGAATTTCAAAATTATACGTAATATTGCACAAAAATTTTTTACAGCATTAAAAATTTTTATGCATAATTACAATACAATATTTTGTGTATAATAAGTATTATTATGAATATTGGCAAGCGAGAGATATCGGAATAGTAACAAATGTGTGAGATAGCGAAAGAACACTGCGAGTCGACATCACCTCTAATTACGTTTCTCTCTCAATCATGCACCTTGCGCTAAAGACAGAATATCGGAACGTTCTCCCCCCCCTCACCCCTACTTTTTCCCTTCGCGCTCCTCGCCTCCTCTAGTAACACGTATGTGTGCGCTTCGATACAAGTGTGTAGCGCCATGCACCGAACGCCAGGAGATACCATTTCTGTCGGTACATACACACGGAACTAGATACCTTCCATATCCATGTCCATATTGATCCTAGATTACGCTAAGAGTAAATTAAAGGAAATTATTATATATTCTGTAACAAAGTATCGTTTTATACATGTGTAAATAACTTGAATATTATATAGGGCATTCCATGCCAAATGGGTCACCCCCCATTTTCTGATCTGTAGGCTAACTGGTTGCCGAACTGTAGAGTCGTCAATTTTTGAGCTTTCTCGTCGCAGCGTTCTTTTCGCTTGTCGTTAGTGGGTACGAAAGACAAGTTTGAAAATGAAATATAGATGTTATCTTATAGATTGAAATTGAATGCTATTTCACTTAAAGATACTCTGTTTTCGATTAGACCAGTTTTCGACGATATCAGTTTTGAAATTTTTAAAAAATAGCGACGTGCTTAAAAGGCCAGTTTCAATTTTCTTTTAATATAACTCAAAATGTAGCCCCAGGTCTTTACTTTGATACTCTAAAAGGATTTAATGGGACACGCATTCGTTTGAAAGTAAGAGCTCGGAAAATGAAGCAATGTCGCTTCATCACTTTGTCGGCACGCCATCACGCTCGGTGAAGTTACTGAATAATAATATTTCAGCTGGCGCACAGCCTCAAAATAAACAGTACTCAATATAAACAAAGCGCGCAGTAGTTCTGTGTCCGCAGATCGAGCCCAATTGAGTCCTACCTGTTAGTGTTTAAATTGTTATTGGAACGTAACATAACTTTACGACAACTCACGAATATTTGTATTTATCAAAAATTTGCTGCAATTATTTCCATTCTTACTGTACTTACTGTGTTAGAGCACTCTCTCACATTACTCTAGCTGTGTATCATGCCCCGTGATCGGTGTGTGAATCCCTTCAAGTTGTCAGGAAAAAAAGGAATAGGACACAATCTTCGGCGCCCTTCTCTGGCTCAACGCCGGAAAATCCCTTGATGAGAAGAAGATGATTTGCTCAAAATGCCGCAAACTGGATGTAGAGCATTTTACTGTACTCAAATCTGAAATTTCTGCTACGCCCCAGTTTTTGCCAGAGGATGATATTAATATCGCAGTGATTCTTCAAAAGCTGCAACATAGAAGATCTGATAACTTTGAGACAGGCACAATTGGAAGAAATGGTGAAAAACCTGAAACTGAAATTTTCGGACAGTAAAACAACAAGAGCTAAATGTTTCTGTATCCTAATTATCGCTCCAAGTTCCTGGAGTAAGCATAAAATCGCCAAGGAGTTTGGCACTTTCAGGAGGATGGCAAAGATAGCAAAGAGATTATTGAGGTTTCTATTCAGGGCGTGTTTTCCTTTCCTACACTCCGCTCTGGACGTCAGACGAGATAGTGTCGATCATGCGCTCCTTTTATAAAGAAAACAGTCATATTATGCCTGGCACAAAGGATGCTATGTTCATCAAGGTGGATGCAAGAAGATCATTCTCCGCGGCTTCAAACGCGGCTTGTTTTCTTAAACTTGAAGGAGCTACATTGCCTATACATCGCGAAGCATCCCTATAATCACATCGACTTAAGCAAATTTGCTGAGCTTCGCCCGTCGAACTGTGTCCTAGTGGGGGCAAGCGGCACACTGTGTGTGTTTGCACTTATCACCAAAATTTCAAGCTCATAGTGGACGCTGCAAATTTCAAATCAAAACTGACAGTAAATTCCTAGATCAATCCCTGCAAACGTATAAAGACTACATCGAAAATATTGTTTGCACTGAGCCTACAGCAGGCTGTTTTTTGAATGAGTGCAAAGCGTGTCCTAGCGTGGAGCCTTACTATCCGACTCATGGAGTTTTTCGATAAGGCTGGCGTTGAGGAAGTGGAGTTTAAGCTGTGGCAGACAGTAGATCAACTCTACGAACGCAAAAAATGACAATGGATAAATTTTTGAATAAATTCTCCAGATTTATTTATGCTCTGAAGCCACATCATTTCATTGCGAAGCAGCAGGTCTATCAACCAAGAAGGAGAGCCTTCGGAGGGGATACTCTCGTCCAGATGGATTTTTCCGAGAATTATGCTTTTATTGCCCAAGATGCTGCCCAATTTTTTCATTATAATAATGATCAGTGCACTGTTCATCCGATAGTATACTACTACCGCGATGATCAACTCCAATTAAAGTACAAAGATCTTGTGGTATTGTCTGATAGTCTTCTTCATGACACATCAGCCATATCTTTTTCAAAGAATCATCATTGAAAATATTATATCAAGGCCACTTGTTTTGTTAAAACAGTGATTTACACTGATGGGGTGGCGCAGCGCTACAAAAACCGATTCCAGTTTGCCAATCTGATGATGAAAGTAGAAGAAGACTTTGGACTAAAGGCGAAGTGGCACTTCCATGTCACAGCGCATGGAAAAGTGCATGCGACGGTATTGATGTGATATTGAAAAGAGAAGCCCGGGGCATCAGTTCTACAAAGACTCTACTGGAGAGCCTATTCTCACTCTACAGTCTCTCTACCAGTGGGCCAAAAAGAACTTTCGTGAAACTGTAGTCTTCTTCATATCCAAAGACGAACACGAAACTGCTAAATAAAAGTTGGCAGATTTTCCGCAGCTAAAACAGTGCCTTCAATATAAAAGTACCACAAAAAGTACCACTATTTCATTCTAATTTCTGGAGTAAAGAAACTATCCATTAAGAAATTTTCTAATGCCACTAACTCAAATACCACTAGCTCAAATAACTTTCTCCTGAAAATAAATGATAAAATATCAAAATAATTCAAAAAATATAAATAAAAAATAAAAACAAAAATATAAAAATAATTAATAAAAATAATAAAAAGAATAAAAACTAAAAAAAACCAATTGTAATATGGGCATTAAGGTATTACTTAAAATAGTCTCAACTCTGTTAAACGCAGAGAGCAATTGTTTTTAAACTCATGTGCATGTACAGAAATGTGCATGTCATCAGGAATTAACAGCGAACACCCGTGCCGGGCGAACACTAGGACGAGCGTGATGTCGCGCCGACAAAGTAACGGAGCGACATTGCCTCACTTTCCGAGCTCTTACTCCCGAACGAATGCGTGTTCCATTAAGTCTTTTTAAAATATCAAAGTAGAGACCTGGGACTACATTTTGAGCTCTATTAAAAGAAAATTGAGACTGGCCTTTTAGGCGCGCCGCCATTTTGAAAATTTCAAAACTGATCGTCGAAAATCGGTCTGATCGAAAAAAAAATATTTTTACGTGAAATAGTGTTCAATTTTCTATAAAATAATGTCTATATTTCATTTTCAAACTTGTCTTTCATGCCTTTCATTGCCCACTAACGACAAGCGAAAAGAGCACTGCGACGAAAAAGCAAAAATTGACGGCTCTACAGTTCAGCAATCAGTTAGCCTACAGTCTATTATTCGGTCTATTATTCGGCATAGTCTTTATTCATCAAACTGTTCAAATTCAAGCAATATGAACGAAATCCATGAAACGCAAAATGGGTGGCCACTTGGCATGGAATGCCCATATATGATAATATGTAGTTCTGTGTGGGATATAATTATATGTGGCACCATGTATAATCATATAAGGAACATATAATGTTCCGAGACGGCAAAATACCTGGAAGACTATGAATTTTATAAAAAATTTTAGATAAAAGTTGTAGAATTTAAAAGAGCCTAGCCGCTGGCTACATCAGTTTGGCTTTAGGTGGCATCGTCAATGTAAGGCAAAGTTAATTCGAATTTTTTAAGTGAATCCCTCCTCCTTTTCCATTTTTTCTTTCATTTTTTTAGTCCTTGTTGAGACCTTTTCAAAACACTATAATTTTATCTATTAGCTGTTTAGAAGTTATTGAATATTTTATGTTAAGATGTTAACGACTATAGGTGAATCGAACACGAAAATCGTTCATTTTTTTGGGTTAAAACTTTTATGTTTTGTTTAGCAGGTCATAAGCATGTGAGAAAACCATTTGATTTCACCGGGACCAAATTTCATATAGAATTAATGCGGGGTCCTTTGTTGTATTACTTTTAAATGCGATTTAGAATAATTTATAATTTTTTCATAATTTTGTTATCATTTTCAAATATCTACGAAACATCCTTGAACGAAATAAAAATATACAAATATAAATGCATAATATAATTTAAATGACGTACTTTAATTTTTCAAATATTT
>NW_017259271.1:8563-10787 GCF_001594045.1 Atta colombica | reverse complement strand
TATATATATATATATATATATATGTCTGCAATGTTATTTTTCTGTTTTATATAGGAGCACGTTTAGTAGCACTCATTTAGCAGCAAAAAAAATTCCAAGAGTTATCTAAGAAAAGATTAGGATGGAAAAATTAAAAGAACGAAAAAAAAGAGATGAAAAAGAAGAAATTATTAGGTATACAACTTTGCTTCCGCCGTTTTTTTCCGAAATTCGAGGCTTTATTGTAAAAAACTGGTTATACATTTATGATTCAAAGTATTGTCCATCGCTGGCCACTATCCCATCTTTCGGGTAGCGTACGAATCCCGCGTCGAAAAAACTGGTCATCTTTTGAGGCTCCACGAATCGATCCAATTTTTTACTTCTTCATAAGATCGGAAGTGCTGGTCAGCTAGGCCGTGTGCCATTGATCGAAACAAGTGAGTCAGAGGGAGCAACGTCTGGAGAATACGGCGGGTGGGATAGGACTTCCCATTTCAATGTTTCCAAGTATGTCTTGACCACTTTCGCAACATGGGGTCGAGCATTGTCATGCTGCAAAATCACTTTATCGTGTCTCTCGTTGTATTGCGGCCGTTTGTCTTTCAATGCTCAAACGCATCAATTGCGTTCGATACTGATCGCCTGTAATTGTTTCAGTCGGTTTTAACAGTTCATATTATAATTTCAAAAAAAATTTAAAAGATTATCTTACAAATTTAATCTTAATATTACATACAAACCTATAAATAAATTAAATAAGTTCATTAAAATCGGGAAAGACATTTTAAAAAAAGAAGACAAGAGTAACATAATTTATAAGATAAACTGTACAGACTGCGATTTTTCGTATGAGGAACAAACTAAAAGAAAATTAAAAATCAGAATTAAGGAACATAAAGCTATTAATAAATCAACAAATTTAATATCCGTTTCTAACCATTCATTTGAATGAAGAATCATGTCTTAGATTGGAATAATGTTTTAATCCTAGATTTAGAACTGTCATTACAAGAGAACCATTTCCGAAATGATATAAGAAACAAAAGTCAGATTTGAATAAGCAAAGTGACATCGATAAGCTACCAGAATTATACTTACCTCTACTCAACATATAATTTCCCTTATCAACTTACAATCTCTTTCCTACCCCCTTCTTTGTTTTTCCTCCATGTCTAAATAAGTCTTCTAACAAATATAAATATAAAAGGACAAAACACAGAGTAACATTAACATTTCATTTAACAAGCATAACTCAAGGAAGTCTTCCATCTTTGAAAAATATAAAATCAAATTACAAAGATTGTATAAACTTCATCGAAAAACTGTAACTTCTACTGCATTCATGATGCAGTAGGAAATTTATCTCTTATCAGAGAAAAATGGATTTATAACTAACAATTGCAAATTGTAATAGAATTTGGAAACTCTTTACGATAAAAGAATTAACAATCACTAACGGATCAACATACGCATTCTACTATCTCACAAGAAAAATCTATTGACTCTCAGCGTTTATATAATTATTGGGTATGGGAAAAAGTTCGTGGCGATTTTTTAGTAAAATTTATGTGTTTTTCTTAGAGTATTGAAATCAATTAATTTAAACCAAATATGCATTATTTTCTATAATATTTTGCCATTTTTGGGGCAGAGCCATAATTCCATCGCGATAGAACTTCTGTGGTTTCTGCGAAATCGAAAAACTGCTTCAAGTGATTTTCACAGGCTTCTTTTGAAGCTAGTTTTATACCATTAAGAAAGTTGTACAGAGACCTAAACAAATGATAGTCTGAGGGTGCTATGTCAGGACTATACGATGGACTATATGGTAGCATTAAAACTTCCCAGCTAAGCTCTCGTAAGCTTTTTGCCGAGTCATCAAAGATATGTGTGGTCTAGTGTTGTCGTGATGGAAGATGACACCTTTCCTATTGATTAATTCTAGCCGCTTCCTCTCAATTGCTTGTTGTAATCTCTGCAGTTATTCACAGTAGAGTTCAGAATTAATTGTTTGATTGGACGATAACAGCTCATAGTGAACGATTCCCTTCCAGTCCCACCCCACTCACACACAACATCACCTTCTTCCTTGTCAATCCAGGTTTTGCGATTGCTTGCGCCTTCTTTCCTTTCTTTATCCACGACCTTTTTCTAGTTGGATTGTTGTAGATGATCCATTTTTCATCACCAGTTCTCATTCTCTTCAGAAATAGCTCAATTTCATTCCATTTCAGTAGCGTAT
>NW_017259271.1:0-8226 GCF_001594045.1 Atta colombica | reverse complement strand
ATCATGTTCCTAACACTCAACTCGTGAGGAACCCAAACATCGAGCTTCTTTTTGTATCCAGCTTCGTATAAATGATTTAAAACTGTTTTGTAGTCGATGACTAGTTCCCTGGCAATCTCCACAGTGCTTATCACGCTCGACTTTTACCATGATTTCATCGGACTTTTCAGTGATTGGTTAACCGGAGTGAGGTTCATCTTTCACATCAAAATTTCCAGCACGAAGGCGAGCGAATCATTTCCGTGCTGCTGATTTTGATAGAGTATCTTCACCGTAAATAGATTTTCAACTACCAATCATTGTACACCAAGATTTATACATGCAATAACGTAACGATAACGTTAAAATTATATAGTATACAATAGACTAATTCTGTAACTTTTAACAGCAATATCATTACTTGCCGTCGTGAAATCTTTTATATATACTTATACTAAAATAATAAAGACAATATTGCGATTATAAATTACAGAATAGACCTAAAGTCATTAACTTAGTCTAATTTTAAATGGATGCTTAATTTGAAACGGCTAAACTTATTCATAATTCAACGAAAATTATAATTCAAAATAATATGAATACGATGCTTACGAGTTTCAAAGAAATCGTTTATAAAAATATAAAAGAAAAATTTGATAAAGAAGAAAGAAATTCTTAAATTAAATAAATTAGAATTAAAAGTTATACTCTTAGCCTATGCCAATAATTTAAAAAAATGTATAATAATTGGTTACAATTCTATGATTTTATTTAGTTTCTTCGATTTATATTTTTCATGATGCGATACAGATGCTGCATGAAAAATAGTGCACAGAGATTAAAATCTACAGTTTTTAACAGAGCGATTAAAAATTATTATATAATTATAAAACAAATGATAACGGCTAATGATAATAATAATAATACAGGATCTTGATTATTTCTATCTAATATTAATGTTCGAAATGTTTCTGTCAACGCTAATAATAAAGATAATGTTGTTTGTGATAAATTGATAAAATGGAATCTTGGAAATTATATTGAAATATTTGCCAGTAAGTGTAATTTCCTTTATATTTATTATCATTTATATTAGGTGTAGCAAAAAAAATCCATTATTTTTCCATTCAATTTTATGCAAAAATAATGGATTTCTTTTTACTAATACTATTTATATGTAAAAATTATGTTTAGTCACTTGCTATTTATTTTTTTTTCTGAATATTTTGTATAAAAATCAATGAAATAATAATAAACACAAAAATTCAAAAAAATAACTTTCCTCTCTTTCATGCGTAGTTTATATTGTTTGCGTACTAAATATTGTACTAATTTATATATTTACATTACATCTTTCTATTTTTATAAAATAAATAAATCAAATTTTATGCTTAATCCTAACGAAGTAACAAATGAAAGATTAATTTAAAAATCACTGGAAGATTATTATATTTATCCCGTCTAGAGACAAATTAAAATAATCCGTGAGCCTCACATTATAATAATTCTGTTTAAAAAAACTTAAAAAATAATTGTTTTTCTATCTTTTGATTCGCATTTTTTTTGCGCGTGATATCGCGCAGCGATATTTCAATATATTTTAATATAAGGATGAATAATTATCAAAATGAATTTTGAAAAATTTTATTTTCATATTAAACAAATAACTAATTTTATTACATACAAAGTATATTTAAAAAAACAGCACAGTGTTAATAACAAATTTTTTTTAATGCAGTACATGTTGTCAATAATAATCTTTTTTTCATTGAAATATACAGGATGCGTCACCAAAATCAGGACAAATTGAACAATTTCTTTAAACAAAATGTTTTTAATGAAAAATTAAATATTACACAAAATCCTTTTACTTGGGGGATTCCTGTAGAGCACAATTATTCGATATATCCCCCATTAGCTTGAATGCCTCTATTCACGATTTCAAGCGTTCATACGCACGCTGTAATATAGCGCTGTCCATGCTGACGAATTGCGATCCTTAATGGACACATTAATGGTCACATTAGGATGCCAAGACTTTGTGATCCTTTCAACTACGCTTCATACGTAGTAGTCTAATGGATTTAAATCTGGACTGTTGAGTCAGAATTCCTTGGATCAAAACATATTGACGTTGTCTGAGAGCCAATTTTGAATCAAATGACTCGCGGTACGTTCTTTCGAGTGACTCTTCTTAGCTGACATGAAACTTTCCTTGGACTGTTCTAAAGCCATATTTTGCCACGTCATAAAGAGTTGATCTCGGATCTCCAAAGAACCGAATTATTTCCATTATTAAGCGCCCAGCGCGAAGGTCTTCAATGATCGCGGCCATTTTGAGAATGACTATTACTAAAAGCATCGGGCTTTCTCGGGCGCCAACAATAATCTCTGGCGGAGGCACAATAGTGGAAAATTTAAATTAAAATTTGTTCGAATTTTGGTAACGCACTGTATATACGAAATAAAATAACTATTTTAATAAGAAAAAGATTTTAATAAATATAATTTTTTTCGAGATTGTTTTATTCTGTAAGGGATCGTTTTATTCTACATTCTTTCATTTTTTTTATATTTTTATATTAAGATAATTTATTTTTTTTCATGGTAATGAAAAAAAATAAATTATCTTAATAAGGAAGCTATTCATAGAAAATTTGGTACATTGAAAGTTTATACAATTCTTATTCACAACGTTACGGACTTGCTGTCAATTATGTTTCAATTATTAAAAAACTAATTTAGAGTTGATCATAAAAGTGAAAGTTGTATTCTCCTTTTTTAATAAAAAATGATTGCTCGCGAACATTTACATTTCTGTAAATTATTTAAGGAAAATGAATTTTCTGAAGATATTATATATATTTATGTAAATTATATTCATAAATTCATACAAATTGTCATATTATATATGTGAGAGTTGTACTTCCCACAAGCTCGGTAACAAGCTTCAGTCGAAATGCAGGGCGCTGCGGGCGATAAGGCCCAATGATCGCAGAAGGTCGGCGCGACGATTGTTGCGTCTGGAAAGATTAGATTAGATTAGATTCGATTCGGCCATCAACAAACCGTGATGGCAGCATGCGATCGCAAAGCTCATATCTTTTGTACTTCGTGCATCAATAAACTGTGTTAAGCTACCGATAAGTGTTATATCTCTTCCCATCTTCTTTTTGGAGATTCATCCGGGATCGGCGGGATAATTGCGTGTAAGGTGTAAATCGAGCGCGGTAAGTGGGCCGACGCGACAAGTATTAGTGATCACACATTGATTCCGAATCCACGTAGTTGCGAGTTGTAAAGTTGTCAGAGCAGTTGTTGAACAGTTGTCAGAACCTCAGTTGTGCAGTTGTATGAGCACCTCAGTTGAAATAAAAGTTGAAAGCAAATGTAAAAATGCCTCCCGATGGATCGCAGAGCAACAGCAAAGATGGCAGGAAAGGCGTCTCGTCAGGACAAGATGGTTCGATAGAGACAACGGGAAGAGGGAAGGCGCCACAAAAAGAGACAGACAAAGAATTCACATTAGCTATTGACGAAATGAAACTAACCGATCTCAAAGATGAATTGCGGAAGCGAGATATATCGGCGACTGGCAATAAAAGCTCATTGAAAGAAAGATTGCGAAAAGCTGAAGATGCCGCGAATGACAAAGAGGATAATACAACGGACGACGAAGACGAATCAGATAGTGATTCGATGGATGACGCAGAATGACAACAGAAGATGTCGACCGTAAAATATAGAGCATGAAGTCAGCGGCGGAATGGCGAGCACGAACGAGGAAGATGAGCGATAGATCGAGACGCCATATTGACGTATCGGACACCGATGTATCGGATATCGATATTTCCATTGGATGAAGACAAGGTGTATCGGAATCCGCCAACCGCCGATCGCAGAGAAATAATGATCAAAGATGTAGAAGGCTGCTTATCGTACTTTACTGGCGATGATAAATTCCAATCAGCAATTGAAGTTCGAGAACATGAGCACCTTACTCGAGTGGAATGACTTACAGAAATTAGTTTATGGTAAGCGCATGCTAAAGGGATCGGCGAAATGATTCGTGTTGTTTGAAAAAAGGATCACTTCTTGGAATACGCTCAAACACTGTCTGAAGAGAAAATTTAAAATTAAATTGAACAGCGACGATACATAGTCAATTATAAATGGCAACCAACTGAAAATAGCTGGTAGTATATTTACGCCATGCAAGAGAACGCCGATCAAGGTCACATAGAGGAAAATGCCCTCGTCCATATATCATAGATACAAGACGAAAAATGCAGATAGTGTTGTATAATGCGGAAACAATACACGAATTGAAGAAATGTTTCCAAATATATGATCGCATCAAAGAAAAAGCGGAAGAAAACAACCATCAAGAAGGATAGTGTTAAAGACAACATAAAAGACGCGGCGAAAGTGCAAACCAGATCAAGTACTCAGCCAGTTGGCAAAAAGCATTGCTTTAATTGCGATTCCACAGAATGTTAAATATGAATTAAATATGAATTAATATTCCACAAAATGATGTTAAAAATTGTACGAATGCCGACAAAAAGCCGAAGTGTTTTAAAATGCAACGAATATGAGCACATTACTCCAAAGTGTACACGATTACAACAACCAGAAGCACCGACGTCTGTAATAAACATCAACGATGCCAGTGACAAATTCATCTCAATAGAGGTTGCCGGTTCGACGATTAATCGACACGGGCAGTGACGCAAGCCTGGTGCGTCATGACGTACAAGAAGATCGACAAGCCCAAATTAAGCAATACAACTCAGTAGTTTACAGGACTGGGGAATGTTTCCATGAAGCCGATGGATCTGCCTTTCATCTGAGGTTCTCTATCCAAGAAGATGTTTACAAAATTCAGGCATACGTAGTCCCTACGCATTCTATGACCGCTGAGTTGATCCTCGGACGTGATTTCCTGAAAGATATCGAGATTATTATAAAGAAAGGAAGATTCGAAGTCAAATGGTCTTTGACTTAAGATGCCATCACCCTCAAGCACGGAAGCTATCGTTAATAAGGATGATCAGCCAAATGGATTCGAAGAATTAGCTACTATAAATTATGTCATTGTCGAGGAAATCGAAGTTATAGAGTCGTATCGGAGCAGAGTCGAAATGTTAATTAGAGAGCACCGTCCAAAGAATAATGTGAAGATCACAGTAGAGACCAAGATCACACTGAAGGATCGAATGTTCGTTCACTTGCGTCCACATAGGCTCCGAAGGAAAAGAACATTTTAGATAGGCAAGTAGACGAGTGGTTAGAAGCCGACATAATTAAATCCAGCCACAGCGAGTATGCTAGTTCTGTAGTTATTGTACTCAAAAAAGACAGTTCCAGTCGTGTTTGTATAGATTATCGGTCCTTAAATAAGAAAATAGTTCGTGATAAATATCCGATGCCACTGATAGACGATAGAATAGACGCGTTAGTTAACTTTCAAGTGTTCTCAATCATCAATTTAAAGAATGAGTTCTTCCATGTGCTATTAGAAGCAGAAAGCCAAAAGTATACAGCTCTCGTTACGCCAAATGACTAATATGAGTACATGAAGTATGACACCTTTTGGATTATATAATAGCCCAATTAGCTTCTTATGATTCATTGATGAAGTATTCCGTGATCTTATCCGGAGATTAGTGATTCTCACATATATAGACGATTTAATCACTCCGAGTTAACAGAGAAGACGCGTTTTGTAAATTATCCGAAGTGTTAACTGTTGCCGCTAACCACTGTTTAAGCATTAGAAAAAATGCAAGTTTTTACAGAAACAGGTCGAATTTCTAGGATATATTATTGGAAATAGCTGCGAAAACCATCCCCAAACTAAAATGTGCAGTCCAGAATGTTCCTTAGCCGAAATCGTTGAAACAGTTGCAGAGCTTTTTGGATCTCACGAGCTATTTTAGGAATTTCGTGAAAGACTACGCCTAGATAGCATATTCGTTATATGAGATAAAAGAGGAACATCATTTCTGTTTCGCAACAAGCTGTATTCAATAGATTGAAAGTTGCATTGTCGAGAGAACCAGTTCTTCGTATATATGACCCATCCGCGGTCACCGAATTACTGACGCGAGTAAGCAGGGATATGGAGCGGTCCTCCTACAAAGAAAAGCCAATGAAAGATTTCCATCCGGTTTATTATATAAGCAGCAAGAAATCGATACCAAAAAGAAATTCCTATGAATTTGAAATTATGGTGATAATCAAAGCGATAAAGAAATTCCGTATCTATTTGTTAGGAATTAAGTTCAAAATCATAACTAACTGTCAAACGTTTTAAAAGACACTTAGTAAAGAAAACTACCTCCTAAGGTGATCAGATGGGCACTCATGTTAGAAGAATTCGAATATGAAATCGAACATCGGATAGGTAAATGTATAAAATACATCGACACATTAAGTAAATTCCTCGTGATGATTATTGAGGATACGATGTTGGCATTGATTAAGAATGAGCAAGATAAAGAAGAGCGATCATATATTATTAAGTGACTGTAAGTTAAGAAGCCTACAAGAAGCTTACAAAAATTATTTAATAGAAAACGGATTGTTAATGGGAAAAATAGACAATAGAATTATAGTAACATCGAGTATGCATCATGATATTAAAAAAGCGCACGAAAATGAGCATTTTGATGTTAAAAAAGTAGTAGAGATAAAAAAAATATTATATCCCGAAATTAAAAGAAAAAGTCGAAAGTTTCATCGAATGTGTACCGTGTATATTATCTGAAAAGAAAAAAGGCAAAAAGGAGGGCGAATTGAAATCGATTCCCAAGGGCGATGTACCATTAAATACGTATCATCTTGACCATTTAGACCCAATGACTAATACGTCTAAGTTGTATAAGTACTTATTGGTTATAGTGGACGGCTTCTCAAAGTTCATGTGGTTGTACCCCACTAAGACTACGAATACCAAAGAAGTAAATAAGCTTACAGCAGATCTTTGGTAATCCTGACTTTTGGTAGGCGCGTCATAACAGATCGGGGCACGGCGTTCATCTCCTCTGATTTTTGTAACAATTGTATCACTGAAGGCATTGAACAGATCACAGTGACTAACGGTGTATGTATGACCGGTAACGGTCAAGTAGAACGCGTAAATCGGACTCATTCCGGTGCTAACAAAATTGTCACTAGATAACCCCCGATTGATGGAATCGACACGTTGCGAGGCTGCAAATGAGCCTTAATAACATATATCAGCGTAATGTAGGTATGAGTCCGTTGAAGTTCTTTTTAGCATAAAGAAATACCGTGATGATGTACAAATTATTTCTTTACTATAACAAGAATACGTTCAATCTTTTAATAAGGAATGCGATAATTTGCGAAAATTAGCGAAGCAGAATATTTATTAAAGATACAAGTGGAAAATCAGCATTATTATAATAAGCATCGTAAGAAAGCCCGCCTCCCTAAGGAAGGCAATTTAGTGGTGAACCGGAGTATGCAATTTGCCCCCGGATTGAAAATCAAGAGGAAATATCTCGGACCGTACCGAGTGAAGTTATCAAAGTATGTAATGACGAAGGATCTGAGTTTACAATGTCAGCAGCCAATTATATGAAATCTTATACAGTATGTTCCTCGGGGGCCGAGGAAATTGCAGGAATGGCCGAGTGTGGGAATTGTACTTCCCGTCGGTAATAAGCTTCAGCCAATGTGCAAGGCGCTGCGGGCGACGAGGTCCAATGATCGCGAGAGATCGGGGCGACGATCATTGTGTCGGAAAAGATTAGATTAGATTATATTCGATTCGGTCATCAACAAAGTGTGACGGCATCGTGCGATTGCGAAGCTTATATCTTTTGTACCTCATGCATCAATAAACTGTGTTAAGCTATTGACAAGCGTTATATCACTGCAAGATTCCCACATATGTATATATATTATATTATATGTTATATATATTATGTTATATTATAATCAATTATAACAAATATATGTATTTATACAGGGTGTCCTGTATCTTTTCATTAATATTTCAGAGAGTGAAAGAGAATGAAATTTTGAACTAAAAGTTCGTTTACAAGTTTCAGCTCAGATCATTAATGACCAAGTTATTGATGACTAAAGTTGATCAGAGAGCACGCAGCCGGAGTATGCAGGAGCATAGCATGGGACTTCTCGCGCTTACTATACATTCTCCTGATTGAAAATTTATTCTAACTTTCATATTAATTAATAAGTAAATTAATAAAT
>NW_017259270.1:177951-197690 GCF_001594045.1 Atta colombica | reverse complement strand
ATATATATATATATATATATATGTGTGTGTGTGTGTGTATATACATGATTTATGACATACTTAGTTTAATCTTTTGTTTGAACATGGGCAAACAGATATTCTTGGGACGATATTCACAAAATTCGTTCTTCTTTCAAGTTACGTGTTTAAGGAATGTCTTAAGACGCTAATAAGGTCCTCTTGATGATTTCTTAAGACTATATTTAAGATAGCTTTGAATATATCTAATAATACCGGCTTTGATATTGTAATAAAATATTGTAGTTGAGACGAAACATTTTACTTATTTCAAATAAATTTCAGATAATATTTTATTTATTTCAGATAAAAATTGATAGCAGTGATTATTCACAGATTCACTGATTCACAGATTTATTTTCTTGTCGAAATATTGCGAAACATATGTTACTTCCAGCGTTTTCTTCGATATTTATTAGTTATGTAAAAATTTGGTTGTGAAGATCAAATATACATTTCTGGGAAATATATCTCAGTAAAAAAGTAAAGGTTATTTCCTAGGAATGAAATTATTTCGACGTATTTATATAAGAAATTATTTCCGTGATATAAATATGTCTTACAAATAAATTTATAAGTATTTTTTTTCTCAGAAATACATAGATAAACTGAGACGGTTAAACATAAGCAATAAACGTCATATATAGTGGAAAATATGAAGCAATTAATAATCTTACATTTTCGACTGTGATTGGCCGATACATTTTTTTTACGTCTTAATGTTTTACATTTTTCTATGTGCCACAAGCTTAAGCCGTTTAAATAATGACATTGATATTTTCAGTAATAAAACTTTGGTGTATTGCGCGAGTGAATTATAATTCCATCGTGTAAATGGTATGACCTATCATGTAAATGATTGGTCACCAAAAATAAGAAAATAAAGTACCTACGATATCAGTTTGATCGACAATGTTTATTCGCATCAGAAAATAGAAACTATACAACATAAAATTAAATGAAATAAAATAAATGAATAAGTACGCGTGATTATCATAATATACGAATTGATACTCAGAAGAAGGTATGGTGTACTCGGAATTGGCTGGATAATTCTATTGTCCGCGGAATGTGTTTATTTTCTTTAGCGTCGTAGTAGTCGTTATTCGACTCTTTTGTTTTCCTGATCTCAACATCGCTTCTTGCTCGCGTCTTTCTAGAACTTTCTTTATCCTATACATATTATTATTATTCATATATGTTTACTGTTCGCCATCGTTAACTTCTAAACTTTAAATTATAACGCATGACAATAATTATTTTCCTGTAGAATTATAATACAGATTAATAAAATGCAATTTTTGTCCTTCACACACATTCCGGATTATCATTCGCCTAACCTTTACTTTCGTATGCCACTAATATAAAGACCAGGATGAGAACACAAAAACTAGCGAAAGAAATTTGCGATTTAAATGTCTACCGTTCTTATTCTCGCAGCCAACGTATTCATACGTGACTGGCTACATGTTCTCGCGTGTCCCTGTGTGTTTATGTCACGTCGATTGCTTTCACCGATTTACCTATTTGTGCCGATGTAATCGTTACAGCACTCCTCCTGTTAGTGATGTACTTACATCACATACGAGTTTGAAAAGAAAAATATAGCGTGCGGATTCTATGCGAGCGCAGCCTCGATACGTATAATAAATACAATAAAATAAAATGCTACTATTACATACTGGCTTTAAAAGACGTGACTCTATTCTTCGCTTGCACATTATCTTCCTCAGATTTTATGAAGTTATGTAACCATATAGTCGCCATAACGATGCGTGAAGATAAAATAATAATAATAGTAATAATAATAATAATAATAATAATAAATATGAAAACTATTAACCTGTAAAATTTCTTATCTTAAAAATTTCTTTTCTTTCGTTGTTTTCCAGAGTAAGATCATACCAATAATGTACCGATTTGGAAACCACTGTCTCCAAGGAAAAAGCATGGTAATTTATTATAGCTTTCGGGAAGATTTGCAATTCCTTACGAAAGATTTAATGTTTCCTCTTATGCTAAATGAATATCAGAAGATGTAAATATACGGCCATCGCTATTTCCACCATATGAACCTATGTCAACTAGTGTGAACATATATTTATAATCAAATGCAGTCATTAGTACAATACTAAACGTCTTCTTGTAGTTATAGAATAAGTTCCCAGAGTTTGGCGGAGTCTGTATCTGTATATGATTTCCGTCGAATGATCCACAGTTAGGGAAATTCCAGTCTTCCAGAAAGCCAGTACAAATATTTGTCTATTCCTCTTCTGTTGGTAAATGGTAGGTAGATTGGCTGCAATACCTTCACTATGACAGAAAAAGTTTCATGAATAATTTTTCAAACAGTTGACTCATCACATCTAAAAGCCAGCGCGATGGACAATATTTGATCCCTAGTTGCTAAATATCTGAAAAAATATGAATACAAAAAATATCATTGTAAAACATTCACTAAATAATATTTTTACATCTTATTCTTTAATTTAACATTATATGTATTATAAAAAAAAGTAGAATTATGATTAACCGTTGTTCTGGACTAAATGCTCGGTTGCTAAATTTTATCAAAAAAGACTTTGTCAAACGTAGTAAAAGATCAAAAGTTTCCCTTTTCAATCTGATGTATCGAAAAAATATATTTTCATCATCATATTTTAACTCATGGAAGAGATGTTCATAATCATCATATATAGAAGTTTTAATGGGTCTTACCATCTTCGATTTAATCATCTTATTCCACGACGCCTTTCTTGCCACAAGACTAATAAGCATAATTGTAAGACAGATAAAATCAAATAATCCATCGTGTATTTTTATAGTAACTTGTGCAAAACTATGTACAAGTTTAAATATAGTAACTTATGTGCAAGAGTATGTAGTTAAAAATACACCTAAATATATAAAAATATGTAAATTACAGATGATTTTGACATGTAAGTTATTTGTCATATTTATGTAAAATATAACAAACACTTGAAAATAATTGGCGCGCAGTCACATATTACATTTAGAGGAGCTTTGCTGGCCAAATGTGATATTATGAGAAATTATGACATTAGCAAGTCAGAGTTCGACCTTCAATCTTGAAAATAATACTTGTTCTCGTCCCTTTCATTCGTCTCCTATTTATTTCTCTTTACTCCTCTTTTCTGTATATAATAGATCTGCAATCTGCAATATCTTTCTATCATTTGATATTAAAATAGAGCATATATAATATTAGGTATAGTAAAAAGAAATCCATTATTTTTCCATTCAATTTCATGCAAAAATAATGGATTTCTTTTAACTACATCTAATATAAAATATTTATAATGTACGTTTGCGCGCGCAGTAAGAGTCGAGGCGGTCGAATGGTCAGTAAGAGTTCAGATGCCCCACCATTATATGCGCTACGCACCCGTATCTCTCCCTCTTCATATACTACCATCGACTCGTAACGCCTTCGACGGAAACGCCCTCTTCGCTATCATATTCATCGAATTGTTCTCCATCTCACATTCCCACGATCTCTCTTCTTGCAGCTTTCTGCGACCGGCCCTTTTTCAAAGAAATGTCTAGAGAAATTTAACAAAAAATTTGGGTACATAAATCAAGTTTATATGCCTTTGTGCCTTCCATTTATTTTAAATTCTTCAAAATAATAAAACAATATTTCAGTTTTAGTTTCAATAAAACAATCTAATACCCTCGTCAAAAACGCGAAGAAAAAGAATGACATTTCAATAGAAAAAAGAAATAACTGCTGGACATCGTCTATAGAATATTTAAAATATTTTCGCGACCCGTACATAATAATCACAATAATATTCCGAAGTAGCTAAGAGATATACTTAACAAAGAAACATATGTCTCTCAATAAAAATGTGAAACGCATCAGAGTTATTTAATAGCAAAATCACATACACGATTTGATATATTTGCGATTTAATCGTTGATATATCTGAATTATCATTGATATACCTTGATTAAGAAGATCGTGATATATTACTCTCTCGAATCTTTGAAAATTCCTTCGAAAGATTCTACGATTTGATAGAATACTACTGATATACTAATTTATATATTAATTTGTTGTACGAAAGTCTACGCTGAAATTTCGCAATCATCGTAGAGACATACCGCAGTCACGAGCTCTCAACTGTGTTACACTATCCATTAAAGATTGTGAATCCAAATAGTAATTAGTGGAGAGCAATTTAAAATTACTAAATAACAATTTTTATAAGTGATACGCGTATATCCGCTGGATATACATGATTGTTTAAATGTTAATTTTTAATACAATTTACTCAACAAGAGAAAATTTTATTCACTGTATTCTAAACATACGTAATTTTCTAAAGAAGCTATTAAATTTTTAAAATCATGTACTCAACACACGCAGATTTTCTATTTCTGTAAATGTATTTATTCATATTACAGCTAATTATAAGAGATCTTTCTTGAGCAAGATATAAATTTTCAATGGAAAATATTCTTTTTTATTAAATTATAATTATATTTGTGAAAATAATGATATTTAATTCATGAGAAATCGTGATTGATCTGACAGAGAGAATGTACATAGAAAATCTCCTAAATTTTATTTAAGATTCCTAAAATCTTTGGAGTAAAATTTAATTCTACAGAGTGAAAAAGAGTGATAATTGGGCTAGTGTTTAATTCGAACCATTTTCGCTTTATTTTTTACGTTTTCAATAAAAAAAATTAAGTAAAGAATTTACTTTTTTCTCAAATACACACATCTACATTTATAAAGTTAAATATCACGCATTTCATGAAATCTTTGTACAGAAATAATAATATAACATATATGTTATAGAAATAAAAATAATACACGCAATTCTTGATTTATGCGTAATTCAAAGTCTTGATGTGTATTTGTATCTCATCAGGGAGCGAAGTAATTTAAAAAAGAAAATTATTTGATCGTTTTAGAACATCCTGCATTATAAAAGCTTATATATTAGAATGTAATTGAAGAAATTATCTGATAAAGTCAAATTTTTCGATCTAATTTCATGTATTATATGGTTTTATATACACACAACGGAAATACTTTCCGTTGCTTATATTTGATTTAATAGAAATTATTTCAAATTAAAAATATTAATTTCTATCAAGTATAAGGAAACAGCCTATTTATTATTATACCATGTATTTCATTTTATTCGCCCCAGGCGAATATCTCGGAGACTAAGAGAGATAAAAGAAAACGTTTTACATGAAAGTTGTAGGTTTTTTTGGAAGAAAGATGGTGGAAATAATGGATTTTGACATAAATGGCACTACCAAGACCAGGTCAACGTGAATTTTTTAAATGGAACTCCCAATTTTTTATTGCACATTCTTGTTAGCATACCTCGAGAGCTTTTCAATATAATAATAACTATAATAAAATATTTTTTCATGAAATACTTTTCGAATGAGAAGGCTTGAATGTTACTATCGGCGTTAGCATTACGCAAAGTGACGGCTAAAATCTCTTAAACGTTGTTCAGGATTATGTCCTAGATAACTTTTGTTAAAATCAAGGTCACTGGAGATTTCTCTTATTTTCATTTTTACATAAAAATGAATTTTCTGTGCAAAAAGAAGTTGCGATGGTCATTCACGTTACGATAGAGAATATTGTTAAGAATATTCAATTAAAATTTGAAGTCAATCGGATGAAATTTTTTTGCGCATGTATATACCGTCTCGAAAAATGCAGTTTTGAGAAAAACATTTAATTTTTGAAACATTACACAGTCAAGCATTTCCACACAGCAAGAATTTCCATTTTATTATTAATCTGCGATGTCTGCTCCATAAAGTTAACCTTCTTCGAATTCATCAGACATTCGGAATACTTCAGAACTTATATTTAAATTGGTACAAAAATTCTGCAGAACTCGAGCGGGTTATAAAAGAGGCGAAGTCGCTCCGATCTACCGCAGCTGATCACCCCGAGAAAAGTACTTTCTCTATCGCCTTGACCTTGAATTTCGTTTCCGGATCTTTTTTCTTGTATTTTTAAATATACAAACTAATGATTAAAGCAATAAAAAGAATAGCTGGAAAGAATACGAGCAGCAAATAATAGATCTATGAAATACGTGAATTTTCTTTAATCACTAAAACGTAATGTTTGCGATCATGGTGCTATGTGAGCATCCGTGATCCTTTTATTTGCTGGATAATTAATTATAATTTTAAAGTTGTCTGATAAATTAGTTCTCCATATTCTCTTTTACGATATTTCCTACTTTCTTTTTTTTTCTTTTTCCTTTCTCTTTCAATTTTTCTCTGATTTAATTCCGATATTCAAATTTTTGATGTAAGGGAGCTCATCATGACAGGATAACTTCATTGAGAGAAAAGTATATCATATTTGTGACCATAAGGTAAAATAATTATGATTAGAAATATATCATTTTTGATAATATCATTTTTATATATTTTATTATTGCTATAATGTTAATAACAATAACCTTATATGTATGGTTCTATCAATTCGTACAAAAATTATACTGTAAATTGCCATAAGTTCAAATATTAATATAGTAAAATGTGAAAATACATAAATAAAATAACCGTTTTTATGTAATAATTGCGCAATCGTATTCATAACGAATATAATCATTTTTTTAACATTTGCTCTAAGTATTTACATGTTGTAACAATATATAACTAAAAAATATATTTAAAAAAATCTGCAGTCATTTTCAAATAGTGTGTGTAACTATATTAATAGCATATTTAATTGTCGAATTAATTGAAATTGTGGTGGAAAATTAACGATTTAGAAATCTAATTAAATTTACTAGATTTTACTTAGATTTTTGATTAAATCTATTAAAATTCTGGTTGAAATTCTAGTTGTAATAACCAATTCCCAATCTACCAGAATTCTGTTTGAAATAACCAGAATCGAACCTTCTATCAATCTAAATTAAATCAGAAATCTAATAAACTTAACTAGAATTCTGGATCGTTCACTTTCCATCACAATTCCAGTTAATTCAACCAAAAATTTTTTTTTTTTGTAGCAATAGTATATTTGACCATTATTATATAAATAATAATTTAACATTTTCCTTAAAAAAACTACAGGAATAAGAATTATATCACAGTCAAAGTCGATCACATATGCTCAAAAAGAAAACACGCAACACTTAGATCGCAGCTCGACGCCCGCCAGTCGAACGATCTCTCGAGACTGAGGACAATCGCTTTGTCATTATCATTTCCTAACTATGTTAATAAATACCAGCGTATTATTTCGTGTTTCCATGTCAATCACCTCAAATATTGATAATATTAAACTGCAGCAAAAACATTAAGACATTAAAAATAGTTTAAGAAGTGTGAGTAAGGTTGATAATATCTCTCGATCTATATCGTGCGATTAGCTCTGCATAAACGTATAAGTTACCGTTCTTAGAGATCATAGATTCTTACCGACAATGCGTTTTTTAATATTTAATTGTAGTTAATAAGATAGAATATCGATATGCAAAACAATATATAATATGAATTGAAATTTAGATTTATGATTCTACATCCTTTTACTTGCTTGTTTACAACATTTTATAGTATAATTTATCTCGCGTTCCCTTGTGAGATAGCAAATTCTGATTTTAATGAAATTTGATGTACTTGTAGCTTACATAAAGAGATGAATTTTAAAAGAATATCAGTTGCAGCTAAAGTTTAAGTTTAAAGGGAAGTGAAATCATCCCTTATATGTTAAGCGTTATAAATTCAGCTTTTTCCGTCGTTTCTCAAAAACTATTAGAGACAAAAAATGTTTTATACAAAAGTTTTATAACAAAATTAGCTATATTCATTTGCGTTGATAATATTTTTTAAAAATCATTATTTTTCAAAATTTTCAAAAATAAATTTTTTAATAAATATTCTAAAAAAATATCATTGACATCATCAAATAAAGGCAACTTTATTGTAAAATTTTTTGTATGATATATTTTTTTATATCTTCAATAGTTTTTCAGATACAGTGAAAAAAGCTAAACATCACTTTAATATACCAGATGATTTCACTCCTTCATTTTCTGGCTGCAACTGATATTTTCAAACTCATCTCTTAATGTAAGCTACAAGTACACAAATAAATTTCATTAAAATCAGAATTTGATACCTCGCGAGGTTCTCTTGTCAAAGCTGTTGCAGAAACATTTCGCATTTTTTCTGAGATATTTTAGTTTCACACGTGAAACATTTCTGAAATATCTCTGAAAGATTTTTGCTGTATGGGAATATGATGCATTGATTTCATATTTCACTCATATATCTTTTTAAATAAATTTTACATTTTATTTTCATTTTTTAAGAAAGATTAATTCTTACCCTACAAGTGAGAGGTCACTATAGTGGCCGACCGATTCCTGTTCTTGTAAGTTCCTTTGAATCTTTCGATAATTACAAATTATACTACATTTTGTTATTTTCCAAAATGAAGTTCCAATATTTATTCTAGAAAGTTAAAAGTATGGTGAATTTTTAGAGATTTTTTGAATCATTTTGAATAGGAGAAAAAAACGGACGATACTACTCATCCTCAGTTTGGATGAGGCACCAAATTGTATTTTGTAGGGTAAAGGTTAATATTACAAATTTATATAAATTAACATAAAATCTGTTTGATGAGGCACCAAATTGCATCTTGTAGGACAGTGCTCGCAAGGATTTGCACATTTCGCTCCGTTTCCGACCCGCAACCCCCGCTAACGCTCGTGTCTCGGTGGCTAGGCTGACGTGATGCTCTGACTCAGGAGCGTCCCTAACCAGGAATATACTATGAGCGCACCTTTCGCTAAATTATTATTGAAACAGTTTTTCTTTAAATAATATAAATTTATCTATTAACATAAAATTTTATATTGTTAATATATTCCTTAATTACATATTAATATTTTAAATAGTTTCTAATACAATACATAATTATGATAACGTACATGTCGACAATAGCTTTCCACAACACCCGTGAGGTACTATTGTAAGTTGCGTTTTTTTTAATGTGGTTTCCGCAGTAGGCCTATTCCACAAAAACAAGAATCGACAGTGGCTTGGCAGGAAAGCAAAATTATATATAGTATTATAAAAAAGAACGAAGGACAAGGAAACAGTCAATTTACATATATAGAAAAATTATTCTTATTTTTTGAGTCATTTGCACATCGAGTATCAGCTCCAACTCTAGGCAAACCTTTCATTATAGTAAGTAAACAAATTATCTGGAAAGGAATTTGATTTGAAATTTTCTTTTTTGTATGTCTCCTTTTTCAATGACATCATCGTACGCAATCCTAATAATTTTTTTATATATCAATTAATTAATAAATGATGATAAATTAATTAATAAATGATGAATTTGAAATATTTGATAATTGTTATTGAGAAATAATAAATTCCTCAATGTAAAACTAAATACGACACTACGTTAAGACGTAGGAAAAAAGGACTTTCATCGTGTTCGTTAATGCGATTTGTCAAACATATTTTCAAAAACGCAAAAAAAAATGAAAGTATTAAATATAATAATAACGCATTTAAATAGTCTCGATCTACAACCTTGTTTTAAGAGGATGTCTTAAATCGTAAGAGATTAAGTGACAATAATTGCTATCCTTAAACTGTTTTCGCGCAGTCTATAGGCTTTATCCTTAAGATAATTGAACGAAACTCAATCCTTACAGCATAAGTTCTATATCGTTATTTACAGCTTTTTAAAGCAAGATGTGAACAAGGCAATACTGAAAAACTTAGAATTAATCACAATGTAATCTAACCTAGATGATAATTACTAAATACACTTCACTACACTTTGATGAAACAATTTCACTGATATGTTCAATTAATATATAAATAAAATAAAAAATTTGGTAACTATTACTAAATAATTTAACTAAGATTTGGAAATTGATCATAAAGCTAGTTGATTATTACTAAATCCTATAATAAGTATAATCAAATTGATAAATACAGTTAAATTACACAGTAATAAATACTGAATAGTGTGGGAGATATTACTAAATTAATCTGTCATAAAGAATTCGAATTTTTACTTATTTGATTTCATGAATATTATCAAGTCGTTTAATTAGATATATATATTGGGTTGTCTGGAAAGTTCGTGCCGACGTTGAAGGAAGAAAATTGAAATGCAGAATATTTAAATTTTAGTATACATTTATTATATTATATAGGTTAGTCGGTTAGTCAACATATATATTTACAAATATATATTAGATTTTTTGAATCATTTTGAATAGGAGAACAAAACGGACGATACTACTCATCCTCAGTTTGGATGAGGCACCAAATTGTATTTTGTAGGGTAAAGGTTAATATTACAAATTTATATAAATTAACATAAAATCTGTTTGATGAGGCACCAAATTGCATCTTGTAGGACAGTGCTCGCAAGGATTTGCACATTTCGCTCCGTTTCCGACCCGCAACCCCCGCTAACGCTCGTGTCTCGGTGGCTAGGCTGACGTGATGCTCTGACTCAGGAGCGTCCCTAACCAGGAATATACTATGAGCGCACCTTTCGCTAAATTATTATTGAAACAGTTTTTCTTTAAATAATATAAATTTATCTATTAACATAAAATTTTATATTGTTAATATATTCCTTAATTACATATTAATATTTTAAATAGTTTCTAATACAATACATAATTATGATAACGTACATGTCGACAATAGCTTTCCACAACACCCGTGAGGTACTATTGTAAGTTGCGTTTTTTTTAATGTGGTTTCCGCAGTAGGCCTATTCCACAAAAACAAGAATCGACAGTGGCTTGGCAGGAAAGCAAAATTATATATAGTATTATAAAAAAGAACGAAGGACAAGGAAACAGTCAATTTACATATATAGAAAAATTATTCTTATTTTTTGAGTCATTTGCACATCGAGTATCAGCTCCAACTCTAGGCAAACCTTTCATTATAGTAAGTAAACAAATTATCTGGAAAGGAATTTGATTTGATATTTTCTTTTTTGTATGTCTCCTTTTTCAATGACATCATCGTACGCAATCCTAATAATTTTTTTATATATCAATTAATTAATAAATGATGATAAATTAATTAATAAATGATGAATTTGAAATATTTGATAATTGTTATTGAGAAATAATAAATTCCTCAATGTAAAACTAAATACGACACTACGTTAAGACGTAGGAAAAAAGGACTTTCATCGTGTTCGTTAATGCGATTTGTCAAACATATTTTCAAAAACGCAAAAAAAAATGAAAGTATTAAATATAATAATAACGCATTTAAATAGTCTCGATCTACAACCTTGTTTTAAGAGGATGTCTTAAATCGTAAGAGATTAAGTGACAATAATTGCTATCCTTAAACTGTTTTTGCGCAGTCTATAGGCTTTATCCTTAAGATAATTGAGCGAAACTCAATCCTTACAGCATAAGTTCTATATCGTTATTTACGGTTTTTTAAAGCAAGATGTCAATATATATATTTACAAATATATATTAGCTGTATATATTACAAATGTATATAATTGCTACAGCTATCTCGTTCCGTTAGTTCCAACCAATTTTATGTATAATTCTTATGATCTATGAGAACATGACGCGATTAAGAAATTTGTAGATACGTGTATCAAATTCGTAATATACATTAAGGATCAGAATATATACATAAATTATTACAGAGACAGAATATAGATAGATAGATTGAGAGCAATTGAATTTTTTATTTTGATAATATTTAGCTTAAGATTTCAGACGATAATTTGATTAAAAATATTCTTTAAAATATAATAAGGATTACTTTTCTAAGGATTTCAAAATACAGACATACTTTACGGATTTTTAAATGTCTTTCTATTTTTTTTTAATTTTTTCTATATTTCGGTTTTATACAAAGATAAAACTTGTAAATATATGTTCATTTAAAACAATATTCACAAATATATGTTAGATATATAATTACTGTTGCTATAGTTCATTACGTTAGTTCCTTGTTCACTTCTTGCAGATGTGCCAAAATATGTTGTAAGTGATCCCCTTCTTTCATTGTCGTTATTGGCGTACCACATAACAGTGCAACCACTGTAACAATTTCTCGCAATACTCCACCATTTTGTTGCAATCCGGTGGCGAGATATCGGAATCATTTTTTGTCACAGCGATAAATGTCACTCCTGTTGCGCTATTTGGAGGCGGTACATGTGGATGGTGAAGACTATTATGATTAGCTGTTATGTTGTTTACTTGCAATATTATTTTTTCTTCTGCCTTACACCATCCTCTAAGAGTGGACTCTGGCACATCGATGTCGCGTGCCACAGCCGCCTTCGACTCACCATTATGAACTCTCATAATGGCGTTTAATTTATCTTTATTTGATCTCAATCATTGCTTGATCGTCTGCCGCGGTTCATTCCGTGGCATTATATCTCTAGATGAACTCGTACTCGGTCCAGGATCGCTGACGTTTAAGTCGCTCTCACATCTGCCTGGTATCATATAACTTTCACCAGAGTAGTTGGCTGGATTGGTTAGAAACTAATTAAAAAAAAAGTTAAAAAACAGTTAATAACTTTTAACTTAGTTAAATGCATTCATTTTGAACTTAATTTAGTTACTTTTAAACTTTAATTTATTAAACAATAGAGGCAAAAGAGTCAGTAATGTAGCAAAGAACTTTAACTTAATTCATGAAACTAATATAATAATTACAAAAAACAAAACATGTGTTTCAATGGCGTCATTCTCAATGCAACGGTAAACACATATAATAATATTACAAAATTCGTTATAAGTGTAAAATACATTTTCATGTATTCTTCATATTGTGTAATGCTGCGAATCAATTAAATCGGAAATCGAAGTAGTAAGAAAGTAGTACTCTCATCAGTTATATCAGATGTGTTGAGAGTCTGTTAATAAAAAAGAGAGAGAAAAAACGCAAGAAAATAGAAATCCAAATCGTGGTGGAATACAGTAGTCTCTTAATTAAAATTGAAGCAAATTGGAAAGAATAAAGTACATCTTACTTCGACGACATCGGATAACGCAAATTAATTTATTAACTTTATGAAATTGAAAATTTTTTTAGCTTCCTTAATGCTAAAATTTTTTTTTATAAAATCTTAAACATTAGAGAATTAATGTAAATTTTTAGTATTTACTGATATGTGCCAACAAAAATATTGAACTTTTTAGCGTGCCTAATCCTTTTCGAGAGGAAAGATGGGTACTTTATTACAAATCATCAGGCTCTATGCTCAAAGCCATATGCTTAATCTCGACTCATTAGAACATGACAGTGCCAATATCTGGAATAATTTGTTTAGTAATATTTTTTTTTAATTATTTATATTTGAAACTATACAGCTTGACAAATTTTACAGATTTTGCAATAGTTAATGAGATATTAGTTCCTAAGGATTACCGAATATGCGCGACCGCCCGGCCTACTACTATGCCAAGCCACACGTACGTTGCAACAATTATAAAATGACACTTGTAAGATGGTAGAGGACGTTCATAATATTATTTTCTTTCTGTTCATTTTTATTTGAATAACTTGGTTTTCATTATTATTAGTCATTACCATTACTACAATAAACAATGTGCAATATTCTGTTTATTATTTCACTGTGATAATTTGTTGTTTATTAGATTTTTATAATTTGCTTATTAATTATAATTGCGTACTTTTTTTATGGAAGAAATAATTTTTTTTATATTGAGTTAATTTTATTATAAATCATATTTATAAAATATATTTTCGTAAAAAATACTGGTAAGGTTTTTGGCAGTTTTCTTTATCCTTGCAAGAAATGTTAATATTCTTATGATTCTGCCAAATAAAATATTTTATTCAAAATACATAAAAAGATTAAAATTATCTTAATATCCTTCCCCATTTATAATTACAATTAATTACATATAATTATTCTTATATTTATAATTTCTTTTTTATCTTATTTTAATTACACTTTTTGTTTTACTTACAATATTATAAACCTAATAATTATGTATCTCTCTATAAAATCTAGTAGCTTATCTGGAGATTCTAAAGATATCCGTATTCTTGTGTACTTGATATGTTGTTGAAATTACCTGCGCGAAAAAAAGCGTTCCTGCTAGCAACAATGCAGCCCATTAGTAACAATGCGGCCCGCTAGCAACAATGCCGTTGCTAGCTCAGTGCGCGGGTCGACAGGAGTGACAATAATCTCACAAGGGCCGTTTGCCGACTCCGAATTTAATTTAGTTTTAAAAGAAACATTAACTTACTCGACCTTGGTGGATCCACCAGTTCAAATTGCTTTCAGATCTGTCAGGTATCATATAACTTTGAGGATAATGGCTCGTGTTATGTTGACCATCTGTTGATCTAAGATCTCTTAGAATCGCAGATCCCCCCGAATTTAGGGAGAGATCCAGGGGGGTTTCTTGTTCTTGATCCATTTTGTTGTTCTTCATAGTAACCGAATCAATGTCGATTACCTTTCAGAACACTATTTAACTGAGTGTTTGGTTCGCGATTTAAAACTAAGAATAAGTTTAAATTATGTTCGTTTGATATGGACACACGCACAAAGTTTCTCTCCAGACGAACGCGACGACCGATACGAATGCGGAGATGAGAACTAAACGATCCGTACGCCGTCGCAGCCGGCCTGATATATCCAGCCAAGGATATACTTTTTTGTCCAAGTTCGCGAACATAGACCACGCAATCGCGAATCACGAAGAACACTATCGTGAATAGCGAATCTGATTTTTCGTTCTCTTACGATACGAGCTGATTACTACTCACGAGACTCTCTGGATGCTTACTACCGCAGCACTGTCGTGAGACTCGTTTCTTCAAATGCTTCTGCATTCGACCGAAGCGAATTGATCGAACTGATCGAATAAGAGTTCAGACTGCCCCCATCACTATATGCGTTACGCAAGAATGTATCTCCCCCTCTCCATCGACTCGTAATGCCTTCGACAGACGCGCCATAATCCACGGCCATCTTTATTTCCAGGCCGCGACGGCATAAATTTGGCAACGTTGCGTGCCGGCCAAGCGAATTTGCTCTGCAGTTGATTTCACGTTGCTAAAAATTTCTTATATGTAGCGTTTTTAACAAAAGCGAATACAATTTAGTGTAGAAGTTATTATGTCCTATAACATTTAGTGTTTTAAATAGAAAAAATTATTTAGGAAGGCTCTTTTTTATGTGAGTAATGATACAACATCTGCAGCTAAAATTTGTATAGCCTTCATAATATCTTCAGCATTTGGATCATTCAAGGAAATTGAATTGTGTCATTGATATCATTTAAGGTGAAAGGTAATGAAATAACGTCTTATACAGAAGAAGTATATAAGTTGGTTATAGCTTGCAGTTTTAAAGTTATTGCAATTATTACTGATAATAATAGAGTGAATCGTGTAATGTTTAAAGAGCCAAATTCTGATAATAATTTCACTTATCATTTTTCAAATACTTTAAAACATTTTTAACACAGGATAGTGCACATATATTTAAAAATATTTGAAATAATTGACTTTGCCAAAAATATGCTGAAAAATTTTTTATACATATATTTCCCTCATATATTTCTATGAACATGATAAAATATTAGTTGCAAAATTTTCAGATTTCTGATCAAGACACTTGTATCATAAAGGATGCAAGCAGTTAATTAAGTTAGCACTCAAATTAAATTTTAAAACTATTTTTCCAAGTACGTTAGATCAACAAAAAGTGAGTTTAGTAAATAATATTAGTAAATAATATTTTTCATGAAAGTATACTTGCTGCAGTCAATCATGAATAAGGTTTTGAATCGGGAACAACAACATTTTTATAAATATAATAAAAAATGGTGGATAATAATCAGCATTAAATATTCTGTAAAATCAATTTTACACAAAAATCCTTAGAAGCAATTTTTACTTGTGAAAATGATGATCGCATTATTTTTCTTAATCATTTTTTATCATGTTAACTAGTTGGAAAGCTTTGAATTTAAATCATGGTATTTTAACTATAGATACCTTTAATGCACTTTATCAGAATGTGAGTATTGATAGATTTTATTAATTGAATTAAATGTTGATTATGTACTGCCTGGAAAATTACAAATTGACAACCTATAAAATAGATTTAGTCACTATCGAATTTTCTGATGGCAATTATCATTTATCATATATTCAGATTATTAAATCGGACAAAAAAGAACTAAAAGTACTTTTTGGGACTTCATTCAGTGAAATATAATTGTTTATTTCATGATTGACTGCAGCAAGTATACTTTCATGACTAATATTATTTACTAAACTCACTTTTTGTCGATCTAACGTACTTGGAAAAATAGTTTTAAAATTTAATTTGAGTGCTAACTTAATTAACTGCTTGCATCCTTTATGATACAAGTGTCTTGATCAGAAATCTGAAAATTTTGCAACTAATATTTTATCATGTTCATAGAATGAGGGAAATATATATAAAAAATTTTTCAGCATATTTTTGGCAAAGTCAATTATTTCTAATATTTTGTATAATTTCTCACTTGATGCTTTAACAATATTTGCAGATGATGTTAATAATTTTAATAATTCTAATAGATAATTACACTGATTTTAAAAAATTGTTCATTATAATTTTATGGGTATTATTAACACTGATAATCCTGCATTAATATACATTTGTAAATATGCTGCATTTAAAATATCAGTTACAATGTAATTTATGCTGCGAATTTGTTGAATTCAAAAATTATGATATCATTAACATACTTTTTAGATTTAAACGTGGGTAATCTGACAATTTCATCTGATACATTAATTTTAATTGGTTAAAAAATATACACATTACAAATATATTATGCAATATTTAACAAACGAGTATGAAAATGCTTTGTAAGTGATACACATCAGTAACAGTTATTAATTAATTTAGTTACAAAAAGTTTGAATATTAATGATTTAACTGACAACATATTCAATGATACATATATTTGTGGTTATATTCACGCACAAATTGTACTGGATATTTTAAAATGTATGGCAAATATATTGTTAAACAGTTACAGGGAATTAAGAACCAATTATTATTTACAAAAAAGTACGAAGGACGTAAAAGAAGGAGAAAGCTCGAACATTAATATAATTTAAGACATTTTTAAAACATTTTAAAATATTCAAAGATGAAGAAATTTCTAATATCTGTGCAATTACTTTATATTAAACTTTATATTCAGTTCCCTAGATTTTATATTAAATGTATTAGAGAGAGAGAGAGAGAGAGAGAGAGAGAGAGAGAGAGAAATATGTTACAAAAATTAATGAAATTTTATGTTTTGTAATTCATAAAATTAGTATGTTTTATATATGTATGAAAAGTTTTCTGTTTGTATATTTTAAATGTATCACAGAAGTATTATTTAGAATAAATAATGTTTACAACAAAATTATAATGAAGTTCTGTTACATGTTATATGTACGAAAACGAATTGATTTTAATATTTGTTGTACGCAATATTAAGATGTAATAAATAATCAAAAATGACTTAAAAAAATTAAACATAATTTATTTTGTAATAAAAACTTTTTTATTCTATAAATATATTAATTAAAACTAACCCGAGTAAAAATTTTTACCCTTTATATCCTTTTCACCTTAAGGAAAAAATTACATGATTCTTATTTTATTATTGAGTCAACTTTTAAGAAATTAAGTTTAAAGATTTCGAGTAGCTAAAAGGCTTAGAATAGCTAAACCGGTTATTATCAACTTATGCGCCGTTACCACATTGGGTAGCGCGACCTGGAAATAAAAATGACCGTGCATAATCTCATTGATATTTTCTTGCAGCTTTCTGTGACTCTTTTCTAGGGAAATTTAACAAAAAGGATATATAAATCAAGATTATATACCTTCATTTACTTCAAATTCTTCAAACTAATATAATACAATAATATTTCAGTTTTAATCAGTAAATAATAGCCTCATCAAAATCGTCAAATCAAAAGAAAGACATTTCAATAGAAGAAAATATGATGTCCCTGCTGGAAATCGTCTACAGAATATTTAAAATATATTCGCGATCATAATAATCACAATAATATATAGAAGTAAATATAGAAGTAAATAAGAGAGATATTAAGAAAGAAACATATGTCTCTCAACAAAAAATGTAAGACGCATCAGAATTATTTAATAGCAAAATCACATGCATGATTTATTTGCGATTTATCTTGCTGATATATCTGAATTAATGATCTTGATTAAGAACAGTATTGATCGCGGCGTATTACTCTCTCGAATCTTTAATGAGAAAATTTTTTCGAAAAATTCTACGATTTGATAGAATACTACTGATATATTATTAATTTATTGTACGAAAGCATACGCTGATCGAAATTTCGCAATCGTACAGACATATCGATGTCACGAACTTTCATCCCGTGTTACACTAAAGACTGAGGATTGTGAATTCAAGTAGTGATTAGTGGAGAGCAATTTAAAATTACAATTAAAATAACAATTTTATAAGTTACGCATGAATTAGAAGTGATACACATACGCTAATATAAATAATGCATAATTGTCTAACTGTCAAAAAATATTTTAATTTAATTTATTCAACAAGAGAAAATTTTTTTCTCTGTTCTAAACACATATAATTTTCGAAAGAACCGATTAAATTTTTAAAATAATTTACTCAACCCGCACAGATCTTCTATTTAAACGTATTTATTCATATTACGGCTAATTGTAAGAGATTCTTCTTGATCATAACTTGAGTATAACTTTCTTTAGCAGATAAATTTCCGATAGAAAAATTCTTGATAGAACATTCTCACTTATTGAGTAAATATAATATTCTCTTTGTAAAAACAACGATATTTTATTCACGAGAAATCGCGATTGATCTAACAGAGAGAAATCTACACAGGATTTTCTACATAGAAAATCTCTCCTAAAAATCTCCTAACTTATAAAATTGTTATTTAGCAATTTTAAATTTCTCTCCAAAATTTACTAATTATTATTTGGATTCACAACCTTCAGTCTTTAATTCATAATGTGACGCGGATTGAAAGCTCGTGACAGCAGTATCTGTACGATTGCGAAATTTTGATCGACATAGGCTTTCATACAACATATTAATATCCAGTAGTATTTCATCGAATCGTAGAATCTTTCAAAAAAATATTCTCGTCGGAGATTCCGAAGAATAATACATCGCGATTTTCTTAATTATAATAAAAGAGTTAATTAAGATAATCGACAATTAAATTACAAATATATCAAATCAGGCATGTGGTTTTGCTATTAAATAACTTTGTGCGACTCACATTTTTATTGAGAGATGTGTTTCTTTGTTAAGTATCTCTGTTATCTATCCAGACTATTACTGTGATTATCATGTATGATCCAAAGATCGGTAAAATGCTGAAATTGAGCACGAGCACCCGCGAATACGCGGCTATTGTGCACAGACAACTTCACTGTCGCAAATAATAATCAAACTGTAATCGTTAATGAAATACTTACGAATTAAGTATTATTTATGATTGTGTAATCAAGAAGCGTTTTTTCGGAACATGTATTGTTATTATTTTCGAGTTATCTAAATTTGTATAAAAGAATTTTTTTATATTTTTTTAATATCCTGAATGGTATCTGAAATTCTTTTTTTTTGTACATT
>NW_017259270.1:172678-177522 GCF_001594045.1 Atta colombica | reverse complement strand
TATATATATATATATATATACGTATATATATCATTTATACGTTTTCTTTCTTTTTTACAATCGCTATTCGACATATTAGAAAAATATTAAGAAGAAATGAAAAAAAATGCACGCAATCATACATAAATCAGTCAGTAAGTTAGAATCAGCAGTCCGACGGTTCTGACACATGCATTCATACACACATCCGCCTATATATATAAGCCTATACATCTAAATACATAGCTCACTGTGTCGCAAAGCCATCAAAGCCGACATAAAAAGTGATCACAAACGATTGTCTGTTACCTAATATTGACTAGTAATCTCCGATTTTACCGTGTTTCCTGAGGCTTTCAGTATATAATGAGTTCTTTGAATTCTTCGTGTATAAACCGAGGATTAAGAGCTGAGAACTAATCAGTCCACTACTTGCGAACACATATGAAACCATCTAGGAAATAAAAAAGAACATAGTTTTATGAAAATAGCTGTGAAATGTCACTCAAAAAATTTCATGAGTCAAATCATCCCAAAAAAAGGTGATCCGATAAATTTAATTCCATATATCAACTACATAAATTATATCAATATTTTCCCAAAACTATTTTAATAATATTTAAGTATAAATATGCTTGAGAACAATTTATATATGATCATTTTGAAACAAGAAGATTTATGACAAGACTGCAAATCAAAATGAAAAGCTCGGCCGTATTAACGATATCGACAATTATATTATCAACAAAAATGTCCTGAAAATGAAAATGCTATTCTGCATTCAGAATCCCGAACAGTTACATTTTGCATAAAAAATTATTATGTGATTTATAATCTTATTACGTATTATAATTTCATTACTTGTTATTTTATATTAATTATTTTAATGTTAAACTCGCGTAAACGATGTAAATAAATTTGCAAAATAATTTTATCTAATTAGTTTACTCTTTTAAACTTATCATAAATCTTAATCTTGTAATATCGAATTAGTATTTCTCGCGGCGCACAAGATATGTTTCTTGACTTCACCATGTACCTATATTTCTATTCGGTATAACTTTGACATTTGTCGTAATCGTAATTCGTCATCGATAGATCGTGAATCGATCGAGACTCTAAATATTTTTGGATATTCTAAAAATCATCGATAAAAAAAGTCGCTATCTTTCTGTCCATGACTGTACATACACAATTCATCTTTATTTTTAAAATATTTATAAGAAAGGCAAATACATAATTGCCTTTTTAAATAAAAGTAATGAAATAAAAGTTAAGTTTGTAATAAAGTTCTTATAAGTAATAAGATTTTTTTTGTTACTAAATATTTGTGAAGAGAACTCGCAACAGAAACAGAAAGAGAGGCATGAAGAAATGTGAGGGAGATGAATAGAGAATGAGGGAGAGAGAATGAATGAAACAGGATTGAAGAAAATACAGGGAAGCGAAGGAAGCAAGAGAAAGAAGACAAAAGGATGGCGAGAGAAAAAGCTAGACGGCGCCTACTTTGACGTGGTCGTAATGGGCGGGCTCTTTTTCTTTCGTTTTGTTCTCAATTTTCTTCGATTCAATTCTTTCTGCCTTCTTCTTTTTTTCTTCTTTTCATAATATCTTCATTTCTTTCTCTGCCTTCTTAAAAAGGTAAAAAGGTAAATAGCTGAAAGATCAGTATATGTGTACAAATGTGTTTACGTTCTATATACTCTACTAGATAATATTTATCAATATTCGAGTCTGAATTAGGGTAAAAACATTAGATCGAAACGTTTATTACTTATGTTACATTGATTTTCTAACAAATATTACTTCCACATAAAACTCTTGTGTCTTGTGTTTAATATTATAAATTTATTTTAAATAAATTATATTATTAAAAATTATATTCTTTCTCGAAAGAGTATTCAAAAATTAGATAACCACAGATGTTACGCGTTGTACAAGAGCGAGGTACAAACGAGGGACAAACAAAGACAATATCGATTTTCTTTTCTCGGTTAGAAATTTCGAAACGAAATTTCGCACGCCGAAGAACTTTCACTTGATTATATAGCGAGAGACCGAGAGAGGGATGGGATGGTCGGGTATAGAGAAGGGTATACGCATCAGAGAGTCTACTAGCTCGATTAGGACGTGAATAACGTTAAGGGCAAGGCTCTATGTTTTACCTTTTTACCTGAAGAAGGCAGAGGAAGAAACGAAGGAAAATGCAGAAAGAATGTCGAAGAAAATTGAGAACAAGAGGAAAGAAAGAGAGCCCGCCCATTACGACCTCGCCAAAGTAGGCCGTCTAGCTTTTTCTCTCGTTCCATCTTTTTGTCTTCTTCCTCTTGTTTCCTTCGCTTCCCTGTATTTTCTTCATCTCTGTTTCATTCTCTCTCCCTCATTCTCTATTCATCTCCCTCACATTTCTTCATGCCTCTCTTTTTTTTGTTTCTTTTGCGCGTTCTCTTCCTCGCAGAGTATTCGCGGTAAACGGCCAGGCCTGGTCGACCCTCGCATAGCCTGCAGCTTCTAACTCCTCACATCTTCTCGTCGTCCCTTATCCATCGGCTTTCTTGTCTCCGATCTCTCTTCCATAGTCGGTACTGATCTTCCTTTGTCTCCATCACTCTCTCTACGATGTGGATTCTCTCTTCGCGCTGCGTTCTCCCAGCCTTTTTGCCACTTTGTACATCTTACGAGGTGGAAAGAAGACACAGAGGAAGGAGGAAAACCGGCGAACGAAAGAGAAAGAGATAGAAAGAAGGGATTTTGCCTTCTTACATATCAGGACTGAAAGTGAAGATATAGATATAGGGAAGCGAGAGAGAGGACGATTGTCTTTATCGACGATTTTACGAGAGAACGAGAGAAAAGACAATCTATCCTGCTAGATAAAATACATAGTTCCGCTCATCTCGTTACAGCTCGACCCAACTGATCGGCACATCAAATACGATGACGGTCAACTTTTTTCAAATCATACCTAAGACTGGTATTCGTACTCTGTATGTTTGTATTTTAAGGTCATATTATAATAAATAATATCTTAACATGTTAATACGATTGTCTGAGTAGTTCATCTTAAGACTGTTTTCAAGATGGTCTTAAGTATAAGATCCGATAGGAATAATTAGGAATACCAATTTGAAACTCGTATCTCGTACAATCACACGCTTTCATTTATTTTCATTTCTTTCGCAAGTCTTTTACTTTTTGAACACTATTTGATTTTTCCACTTGCTTTTTCTTTCTATTGAAAAAACATTACAAAATATTCATGTAAGAATACGCTATTGTCTTTGTAAATATTTTTTGTCTGATTTAGGACCTTTTTTGATCCACTCGCTTTATAATGATGGAAATAATAGTCTCGACTCGATTTTAACGATCTGCAAAATTTATGTTAACCAAGACTAATCCCAGTATTACTCTTTTGAGTGTCACAATGAAAAGTTGTTTTCATTGTAAAGGAAGAAAATTATATTAATGTCCAAACGTTAAAGACGGTCATCGGTTAGATGAGGATTGTCTTTTGGTCATTGTAAACCAAGTCTCTCAATTTGTCCCAAGATGATCAATATTTATTGAATAAGAAATTAGAAACGTTTATTGAATAAGAAATTAGACGCGTTTACGCTATGATTTGCGAGCCCGTTTAAATATATATGTATTTTGATTCGCGTAACATTTTACAAACATTCTGAAAGAGTAGGTACATTGAACCATTTTAAAATCTCTTAGATCGATAGGCGTTAAAAATTGTTCATCGTCGGTAGCAAATCTCGCAATAGAATTTTGAACATTACTTTATGAATAAACTTTCGTTCGTGGAAAAGAGCGAATACTGAGCGATTATCCTTACATCTGTAAACATTCAAGTATAGCAATTTCTATTATCAATATTCAGAATTTTCTTGACTATTTTTGGCTTGACTATTATTTCTTTGAAAGTCGGAACTATACAAAAAATGCAAGCCTCAGGTATAAAAATACGCGAAATCCTTTTTAGCACAAAAGCCTACAAAGCTTGTTACTTCCAGACCCCAAGATTCTTTTGAAGATTTTAGAATTTTTTTTTCGATCAGAAAGAGTTAGTTGTTTGTCGGTAGGCGGGGGAGAGGGAGGAGCCAAGGAAGAACGCAACTGACGCAGCTCTTGTGATTATCGCTCTGAGGAATATGTATTTTCGCGCCCCGAAAGTACGATTTAAGTGGTGTATAACCGAGGCTCAAGAACACACCACATGGAATAAATTTTGATGAACGAGCGTCTGTAATAATAAATCCACTATGAAGTCAGCAACTTTATAACTCTATAACATACTGTTGAATACATTGTTCGGGAAATGCGATACTTGAGTTTGCGATTGAGATTATGACAGTTGTCGTAATGTCAAAATATTTTATGATCTAAGTATATTTATGAATTTATTAAAATTCCACCTTTAGAAATAAAATCAGTGTAAAGATCAGCCTGAGAAATGATTTAGAGATAACAAATTTTGACAAAAAAAGGATACGAGTTTGAAAAACGATGTATTTCCGGTAAAAGTTGCGCACTGAGAAACCGTCGTCATTTATGCCATGTCCAAATATTATTATTGCTAATTGTCAATATAGTATAGCATACGTAATGACAACTATAAATATTCAGTATATAAATATACAGGCAATCAACTAGCAAGTAATATGTAATGTTCACATTCGCGCCCGCGAAATACAAGATGTCATACTTTACGCTAAAAGAAACAACTTATTCGTTTTGCGAAATTGCGTCTGACAAGTAGTCTTTGCAGGAGAGTAGGTTGAAGACTCCAAATAAGCCCAAAAATTTATCGGGAGCAATTTTTTTAAAGGAAAAAGTTGTTTGTTTTGACATAAAGT
>NW_017259270.1:145365-172578 GCF_001594045.1 Atta colombica | reverse complement strand
ATATATATATCTATATATATATGTGTGTGTGTGTGTGTATATACATGATTTATGACACACTTAGTTGAATCGATTAATCTCTTGTTTGAAAATGGGCAAACAGATATTCTTGGAACGATATTCACAAAATTCGTTCTTCTTTCAAGTTACGTGTTTAAGGAATGTCCTAAGACGCTAATAAGGTCCTCTTGATGATTTCTTAAGACTATATTTAAGATAGTTTTGAATATATCTGATAATACCGGCTTTGATATTGTAATAAAATATTGTAGTTGAGACGAAACATTTTACTTATTTCAAATAAATTTCAGATAATATTTTACTTATTTCAGATAAAAATTGATAGCAGTGATTATTCACAGATTCATTGATTCACAGATTTAGAAAAAACATGAAAAATATGGAAATATCTAACCTCTAATCTGTTGACACTTTATCATGAACAACATAAATGATCATTTACTGGTGTATCCGCTTTACATTCAGTTTACTAGTTAATGACTAATGTATTATTTACTGGTACAAGCAAAATGCACCAATATTTTATTTATATTTGACCCGTAAGAAATATAACATAAAAGTAAAATACAATAATAAATAAGCAGTAAATAAAAATTTAACATTATGTTATCCTGTAGAAATTGATTTTCAGTTCTTTGATAACAAATACTTAATATAAAAGTTACTTCTTTTAATACGCATATTCTATTTTATAATAAATTATAGTAAATAAATACATTCATAAAGAAATAAACATTTTCCTTTTTTTATATAATAGAATTACATTTTTCAAGTGAAAAGTGATATTTTCATTAAATCTATGAAATTTCAATAAATTTAAAAAATATCAATTAATTTGCAATTTGTTATTTTAATATAATATCTTTCTGTTATTTTAATATTTTTCTGAAGTAGTCATTTACTGGCGATTGTTCAGAGACTGGTGCAGTGACCCACTCACTGTTTTCCGTACTTTACCCTTTGAGGGGGGGGGTAGCTTAATAGGGATGTAAATCCAGCTTAATAGGGATGTAAATGTAGCCAGTATATAATCATCTACGGTCCTCTCTTTGATTGATGCATTTTCTTTTGAATTAACTTACCTACTCTCATTCAAGTATATTGACGGCCGGAAATTTTCTGGTTATATTTCTTATATACAATACCTTGTCGCCTATGGTGTTTCACAATGTTTCACAATGGACTGATTCATTGCAATTTGTGGACAAGAATGTTTGATGAGATAAGAATGGATTCAAGTGGACATTTTAGAAAAATATATTGACTTATAACTATATTAACTGTTTTCAGCTCTCTTTTACCAACTGTATTGACTTCTGATGTCATATTTATAACTCCGAAACACTATCGTGTTTCCTGACAGTGGTCACGTAGAGTTTTATTTATTGTTTGTAGAGAAGAAATTTGACTTTCCTTTTGTTGCATCACTTGCATTGAAAAAGATTCAAACTGGAGTCGAAATGTCCCTATCACGAACATTGTATGATAACTGACTAATTTGTACATTAATTAGCAATGACATCCGCTGCGGCTCATATTGGTATTTGTATTAATGTATATTGATTTTTTTTCTTTGAGTCAAGTAGATATATATTCCATAATATAGTTCCATTCCCGCAGTCGTCTAGAACATCTTAAAATGTTGTCTCATATTGTAAAAAGGAATATCGCTATCATGTGCATTTTACTAACTTTGGTGCAAGCATTTGATTGGTTGTTCTAGTTTAATCCGCCGCTATTAAGTGCAATGGAATACTTTATTTTCTTATACCATGATATGTTCTTCTTTCCCTTCCTATATATTAGGTGTAGTAAAAAGAAATTTTTTCCATTATTTTTCCAATCAATTTCATGCAAAAATAATGGATTTCTTTTTTTTACTACACCTAATAATTCATCATTTAATTTTTGAAAAATAAAACAAAGACAAAATTTATTTTCTTGTCGAAATATTGCGAAACTTATGTTACTTCCAACGTTTTCTTCGATATTTCTTAGTTATGAAAAAATTTGATTGTGAAGATCAAATATACATTTCTGTGAAATATTCTCAGTAAAAAAGTAAAGATTATTTGCTAGGAATAAAGTTTTATTTCGACGTTTTTGAATAAGAAATTATTTCAGTGAAATAAATGTCTTACAAATAGATTTGTAAGTATTTTTTTTCTCAGAAACACAGACATAGACAAACTAAGGCGGTAAAACATAAGCAATAAATGTCATTTATAATGGAAAATGTAAAACAATTAATATTACATTTTCAACTGTGATTGGCCGATGCGTTTTTTTTTATATCTTAATATTTTACATTTTTCCTTGTGCCACGAGCTCAAGTCATTTAAATAATGATATTGACTTTTTCGGCAATAAAACTTTAGTGTGTTGTGCGGGTGAATTATAATTCCGCCGTGTGTATGGATAGGTCACCAAAAATAAGAAAATAAAATAGCTGCGATATCAACTTGTTCGACAAAGTTTTTTCGCACGATAAAATAGAACGATAAAATTAAATGAAATAAAATGAATGAGTAAGAACGCGTGATTATCATGGTATACGAATTGATACTCAGAAGAAGGTGTGGCGTACTCGGAATCGGCTAGATAATTCTATTGTCCGCGGAATGTATCTATTTCCTTTAGCGTAAGAGTCGTATCATCGACTCTTTTGTCTTTATCCTATAAAGATTATTATTCATATATCTTTAAATTATAATTATTTTCCTGTAGAGTTATAACACAGATTAATAAAATGCAATTTTTGTTCTACATTCCGGATTATCATTCGCCTAGCCTTTACTTTCGTATGCCACTAATATAAAGGCCAGGATGAGAACACAAAAAACTAGCGAAAGAAATTTACAATTTAAATGCCTACAGTTTTTATTCTCGCCAATGTATTCGTACGTGATTGGCTACATGTTCATCTCGCGTGTATATAGCTGTGTGTTTATGTCACGACGACTGTTTTCACCGATTAACCCATCTGTGCCGTCATGTAATCGTCACTCCTCCTGCTAGTGATATACTTACATCATGATACAAGTTTGAAAAGAAAAATATATCGAATTCTATGCGCAGCCTCGATGCGTATAATAAATACAATAAAATAAAATGCTATTACATACTGGCTTTAAAAGACCTGACTCTATCCTTCACTTGCATATTATCTTCCTCAGATTTTATGAAGATATGTAAACATATAATCGCCATAACGATGCGTGAAGATAAAATATCAAGTGCATTTTTGATTATGCGTCTTGCTGTAGACAATCTATAATTCAATAAAATGCGAAATCAAGATAAATTCAGATAATACAATATAATAATAATAATAATACAAATAACAATAATAATAAAAATAATAATAATAATAAATATGAAAACTATTAACCTGTAATTAAAAATTTCTTTTCTTTCGTTATTTTCTAGAGTAAGATCGCATCATAAATGTACCGATTAGGGAACCACTGTCTCCAAGGAAAAAGCATGGTAATTTATAATAGCTTTCGGGAAGATTTGCAATTCCTTACGAAAGATTTAATGTTTCCTCTTATGGTGCTAAATGAATATCAGAAGATGTAAATATATAAATACGGCCATCGCTATTTCCACCATATGAACCTATGTCAACTAGGGTGAACTTATATTTACAATCAAATGCAGTCATTAGTACAATACTAAACGTCTTCTTGTACGTCTTGTAGTTATAGAATAAGTTCCCAGAGTTTGGCGGAGTCTGTATCTGTATATGATTTCCGTCGAATGATCCACAGTTAGGGAAATTCCAGTCTTCCAGAAAGCCAGTACAAATATTTGTCTATTCCTCTTCTGTTGGTAAATGGTAGGTAGATTGGCTGCAATACCTTCACTATGACAGAAAAAGTTTCATGAATAATTTTTCAAACAGTTGACTCATCACATCTAAAAGCCAGCGCGATGGACAATATTTGATCCCTAGTTGCTAAATATCTGAAAAAATATGAATACAAAAAATACCATTGTAAAACATTCACTAAATAATATTTTTACATCTTATTCTTTAATTTAACATTATATGTACTATAAAAAAAAGTAGAATTATGATTAACCGTTGTTCTGGACTAAATGCTCGGTTGCTAAATTTTATCAAAAAAGACTTTGTCAAACGTAGTAAAAGATCAAAAGTTTCCCTTTTCAATCTGATGTATCGAAAAAATATATTTTCATCATCATATTTTAACTCATGGAAGAGATGTTCATAATCATCATATATAGAAGTTTTAATGGGTCTTACCATCTTCGATTTAATCATCTTATTCCACGACGCCTTTCTTGCCACAAGACTAATAAGCATAATTGTAAGACAGATAAAATCAAATAATCCATCGTGTATTTTTATAGTAACTTGTGCAAAACTATGTACAAGTTTAAATATAGTAACTTATGTGCAAGAGTATGTAGTTAAAAATACACCTAAATATATAAAAATATGTAAATTACAGATGATTTTGACATGTAAGTTATTTGTCATATTTATGTAAAATATAACAAACACTTGAAAATAATTGGCGCGTAGTCACATATTACATTTAGAGGAGCTTTGCTGGCCAAATGTGATATTATGAGGAATTATGACATTAGCAAGTCAGAGTTCGACCTTCAATCTTGAAAATAATACTTGTTCTCGTCCCTTTCATTCGTCTCCTATTTATTTCTCTTTACTCCTCTTTTCTGTATATAATAGATCTGCAATCTGCAATATCTTTCTATCATTTGATATTAAAATAGAGCATATATAATATTAGGTATAGTAAAAAGAAATCCATTATTTTTCCATTCAATTTCATGCAAAAATAATGGATTTCTTTTAACTACATCTAATATAAAATATTTATAATGTACGTTTGCGCGCGCAGTAAGAGTCGAGGCGGTCGAATGGTCAGTAAGAGTTCAGATGCCCCACCATCATATGCGCTACGCACCCGTATCTCTCCCTCTCCATATACTACCATCGACTCGTAACGCCTTCGACGGAAACGCCCTCTTCGCTATCATATTCATCGAATTGTTCTCCATCTCACGTTCCCACGATCTCTCTTCTTGCAGTTTTCTGCGACCGGCCCTTTTTCAAAGAAATGTCTAGAGAAATTTAACAAAAAATTTGGGTACATAAATCAAGTTTATATGCCTTTGTGCCTTCCATTTATTTTAAATTCTTCAAAATAATAAAACAATATTTCAGTTTTAGTTTCAATAAAACAATCTAATACCCTCGTCAAAAACGCGAAGAAAAAGAATGACATTTCAATAGAAAAAAGAAATAACTGCTGGACATCGTCTATAGAATATCTAAAATATTTTCGCGACCCGTACATAATAATCACAATAATATTCCGAAGTAACTAAGAGATATACTTAACAAAGAAACATATGTCTCTCAATAAAAATGTGAAACGCATCAGAATTATTTAATAGCAAAATCACATACACGATTTGATATATTTGTATAATTTAATCGTTGATATATCTGAATTATCATTGATATATCTTGATTAAGAAGATCATATTACTCTCTCGAATTTTTGATGAGAAAATTCCTTCGAAAGATTTTACGATTTGATAGAATACTATTGATATACTAATTTATATATTAATTTGTTATACGAAAGTCTACGCTGAAATTTCGCAATCGTAGAGACATACCGCAGTCACGAGCTCTCAACCGCGTTACACTGTCCATTAAAGATTGTGAATCCAAATAGTAATTAATGGAGAGCAATTTAAAATTACTAAATAACAATTTTATAAGTTACGCATGAATTATAAGTGATACGCGTATATCCATACGCTGGATATATACAATTGTTTAAATGTTAATTTTTAATACAATTTACTCAACAAGAGAAAATTTTATTCACTGTATTCTAAACACGTAATTTTTGAAAGAAGCTATTAAATTTTTAAAATCATGTACTCAACACGCGCAGATTTTCTATTTTTAAACATATTTATTCCATATTACAGCTAATTGTAATGAAAGTAATGACTTTTAATTCACGAGAAACCGTAATTGATCTAACAGAGAGAATATACATAGAAAATCTCCTAAATCTTATCCCTAAAATCTTTAGACTAAAATTTAATTCTACAGAGTATGAAAGAGTGATAACTGAGCTAGTGTTAAAAAAGAGTGGCTCAATTGTCAATTTTTAAGCACGTTGTTACTCTTTAGAATTAGATTTCACTTTAAAGATTTGAGGAAATATATTTTTCTTGCAACGTAGAAAAAGAAATAAGAAACGTTAATTATATTGCTTCTAATATGTAATATACCTTTAAAATTAAAAAATGGTCAATTTAACTTGAATCATTTTCGCTTTATTTTTTATGTTTTCAATAAAAAAAATTAAATAAAGAATTTACTTGTATCTCAAATACACACATTTACATTTATAAATATCACGCATTTATCATGAATGAATTGTACAGAAATAATAAAATAACATGTATGTTATAGAAATAAAAATAATACACGCAATTCCTGATTTATGCGTAATTCAATAAATCTTGATTTGTAGAGAGATTTTGTTTAAATTCTCATTTAAGAACAACTATTTGGATGAATTTGTGCCAAAAAAACGTTATAGTTCTTTCGATACAGAGAATTATACTGCATATTGTGCAAATTCTTATACGGGATGCTTCTTGTAACTTGATACTTGTAACTTTAAAATACGTCTCGTTTTTGATGATACGAGAAAATATACAAGAAAATATCACAAGGCATCTTTTTTCAGTTCGATGGAGCATATACTCTGATGAGCAAATAATTTTTCTCAAAGTCATATTTCTTGAAACTTCAAAGTCACCTCTACTTTTTTAAATAACTCGAACATCAGCCACGTCGATTCACAAGAGAGAAATTACTGTTTATTAGTTCTTATCTTATTATTTCTCGTCTTATTAATGATATGATTTTCACTTTTCAGTTCATTGATACAGGGTATTCCAAAATAGTCGCACAGTTTTTTTTTAATTACGCCGTATGCTTACATCCCCTAATGAGGTGTATATATAATTATGCGCTTATTTTGTTAGAATTTGGAGAGAAGGTTTCGATATCTTGAATGTTTTCTGTTCATTGCATGAATAAATATCCAAAATCTATATCCAAAGTAACAAATTTCGTACATTAAAAAATTAAACGCCTTATATATCTCACCTGATCACATATGTTATATCTCATCAGGGAGCGACATAATTTAAAAAAGAAAATTATCTGATCGTTTTGGAACATCCTGCTTATAAAAACTTGTATATCAGAATATAATTGAACAAATTATGTGATAAAGTCAAATTTTTCGATCTAATTTCATGGATTATATAGTTTTATATACAATGAAATACTTTTTCCATTGCTTATATTTGATTTAATAGAAATTATTTCAAATTAAAAATATTAATTTCTATCAAGTATAAGGAAACAGCCTATTGTTTATTATACCATGTATTTCATTTTATTAGCCCCAGGCGAATATCTCGGAGACTAAGAGAGATACAAGAAAAAACATTTTACCTGATAGTTGTAGGTTTTTTTGGAAGAAAAATGGTGGAAATAGTGGATATTGGCATAGATGGCATTACCAAGACCAGATCAAGGTCGTGAATTTTTTAAATGGAACTCCCAATTTTTTATTGCATATTCTTGTAGCATACCTCGAGAGCTTTTCAATACACTATAATAAAATATTTTTTCATGAAATACTTTTCGAATTAGAAGGAATGTTACAGTACTATCGGCGTTAGCGTTACGCAAGGTTATGGCTCTTAAAATCTCTTAAATGTTGTTCAAGATTATGTCCTACATAACATTCGTTAAAATCAAGGTCACTGGAGACTGTTTCTCGTATTTGCATTTTTAAAAATGAATTTTCTGTGCAAAAAGAAGTTGCGACGGTCATTCACGCTACGATAGAGAATATTGCTAAGAATATTCAATTAAAATTTGAAGTCAATTTTTGCATTGTCATATACCGTCCCGGAAAATGCAGTTTTGAGAAACGCATTTAACTTTCGAAACATTACACAGTCACAGCAAGAATTTCCATTTTATTATTAATCTGCGATGTCTGCTCCATAACGTTAACTTTCTTCGAATTCATCAGGCATTCGGAATATTTCAGAACTTATTTTTAGATGGGTACAGAAATTCTGCAGAACTCGGGCGGATTATAAAAGAGGCGAAGTATCGCTCCGATCTATCGCAGCTGCTCACTCCGAGAAAAGTACTTTCTCGATCACTTGACCTTGAATTTCGCTTCCGGGTCTTTTTTCTCGTATTCTTAAGGATTCAAACTAGTAGTTAAAGCAATAAAAAGAATAACTGGAAAGAATACGAGCATCAAATAATATATCTAATGAAATACGTGAAACTTCTTTATTCACTAAAACACGTAATGTTTGAGATATGATGCTATGTGAGCATCCACGATGAGCGTCCTTTTATTTGCTGGATAATTAATTATAATTTTAAAGTTGTCTGATAAATTAGTTCTCCATATTCTCTTTTACGATATTTCCTACTTTCTTTTTTTTTCTTTTTCCTTTCTCTTTCACTTTTTTTTCACTGATTTAATTCCGATATTTAAATTTTTGATGTAAGGAAGCTCATCATGACAGGATAACTTCATTGAGAGAAAAATATATCGTATTTGTGACTATAATTGCATGGTAAAATAATTATGATTAGAAGTATCATTTTTATATATTTTATTATTGCTATAATGTTAATAACAATAACCTTATATGTATGGTTCTCTCAACTCGTACAAAAATTATACTATAAATTACCATAATTTCAAATATTAATATAGTAAAATATGAAAATACATAAATAAAATAACCGTTTTTAGGTAATAATTGCGCAATCGTATTCATAATGAATCATTTTTAATAATTTGAATAATCATTTTTTTAACATTTATTCACAATTTACATGTTGTAACAATATATAACTAAAAAATATATTTAAAAAAATCTCAAGTCATTTTCAGATAGTGTATGAAACTATATTAATAGCATATTTAATTGCCGAATTAATTGAAATTGTGGTGGAAAATGAACGATTTGAAAATCTAATTAAATTTACTAGATTTTTTATTAAATCTATCAAAATTCTGGTTGAAATATTTTAATTTCACAAGTGAAACATTTCTGAAATATCTTTGAAAGATTTTTGCTGCATGGGAGTATGATGCACTGATTTCATATTTCACTCATATATTTTTTAAAATAAGTTTTACATTTTATTTTCATTTTTTAAGAAAGATTAACTCTTACTCTACAAGTGAGAGGTCTATAATGACCGAGCGATTCCTGCTCATGCAAGTTTCTTTGAGTCTTTCGGTAATTACAAATTATACTACATTATTAAATTACAAATTATACTACACTATTTTCCAAAATGAGGTTCCAATATTTATTCTAGAAACTTGAAATGGTGAATTTTTAGAGATTTTTTGAAATCATTTTAAATAGGTGAAAAAAACGGACGGATCTAATGATCCTTTTATATGAATAAGGCAAATTGTATCTCGTAGGATTAACATCATAAATTGACATAAATTAACATAAAATTTGTTTGATGAGACACCAAATTGCATCTTGTAGGACAGTGCTCGCAAGGATTTGCACATGTCAGGCTTTCCGGCGCGCAACCCCAGTCACCGCTCGAGGCTCGGCGACCGGACTGACGTCCCTGTTGATGCTCTGACTCAAGAGCGTCCCTGCCAGGAATGTACTGGGAACGCACCTTCCGCCAAATTATTATTGAAACATTGTTTTTTATTAAATAATTTACCTATTAACATAAAATTTTCTATTGTTAATTTATTCATTAATTACATACTTATATCTTAAATAGTTTCTAATATATATGTAATTTTCTAATACATTACATAATTATGATAACGTACGGACAATAGGTTTCCACAACACCCGTGAGGTACTATTGTAAGTTGCGTTTTTTTTAATGTGGTTTCCCCAGTAGGCCTATTCCACAAAAACAAGAATCAAATCGAATGCTTGGCAGGAAAGCAAAATTATATATATATAGTATTATACAAAAAGAACGAAGGACCAAAGAAAATAGAAACAGTTAATTTACATATATAGAAAAATTATTCTTATTTTTTAAGTCGTTCGCACATCGAGTATCAGCTCCAGCTCTAGGAAAACCGTTCATTATAGTAAGTAAACAAATTATCTGGAAAGGAATTTGATTTGAAATTTTCTTTTTTGTATATCTCCTTTTTCAATGACATCGTCGTACGCAATCCAAATAATTTTTTTATATATAAATTAATTAATAAATGATGAATTTGAAATATTTGATAATTCTTATTCAGAAATAATAAATTCCTCAATGTAAAACTAAATACGACACTACGTTAAGACGTAGGAAAAAAGGACTTTCATGAGCATCGTGTTCGTTAATGCGATTTGTCAAACATATTTTCAAAAAAAAAGTACTAAATATAATAATAACGCATTTAAATAGTCTCGATCTACAACCTTGCTTTAAGAGGCTCCCTTAAATCATAAGAGATTAAGTGACAATCATTGCTATCTTTAAACTGCTTTTGCGTAGTCTATAGGCTTTATCCTTAAAGTAATTGAGCGAAACTCAATCCTTACAGCCTAAGAGCATAAGTTCTATATCGTTATTTACAGCTTTTTAAAGCAAGATGTCAATATATATATTTACAAATATATATTAGATAAATATATTACAAATGTATATAATTGCTACAGCTATCTCGTTCCGTTAGTTCCAACCAATTTTATGTATAATTCTTATGATCTATGAGAACATGACGCGATTAAGAAATTTGTAGATACTTGTATCAAATACGTAATATACATTAAGGGTCAGAATATATACATAAATTATTACAGAGAGAGAGAGTATAGAGATTGAGAGCAATGGAATTTTTTATTTTGATAATATTTAATTTAAGATTTCAGACGATAATTTGATTAAAAATATTCTTAAAAATATAATAAGGATTACTTTTATAAGGATTTAAAAATACAGACGTACTTTATGGATTTTTAAATGTCTTTCTATTTTTGTTTTACTTTTTTCTATATTTCGGTTTTGTACAAAGATAAAACTTGTAAATACATGTTCATTTAAATAAATATTCACAAATATATGTTAGATATATAATTACTATTGCTATAATTTATTACGTTAGTTCCTTGTTCACTTCTTGTAGATGTGCCAAAATATGTTATAAGTGACCCACTTCTTTCATTGTCAATATTGGCGTACCATAACATACAGTGCAACTACTGTAACAATTTCTCGCAATACTCCACCATTTTGTTGCAATCCGGTGGCGAGATATCGGGATCATTTTTTGTCACAGCGATAAATGTCACTCCTATTGCGCTATTTGGAGGCGGTACATGTGAATGGTGAAGACTATTATGATTAGCTGTTATGTTGTTTACTTGCAATATTATTTTTTCTTCTGTCTTACACCATCCTCTAAGAGTGGACTCTGGCACATCGATGTCGCGTGCCACAGCAGCCTTCGACTCACCATTACGACTCTCATAATAGCGTTTAATTTATCTTTATTTGATCTCAATCGTTGCTTGATCGGCTGCCGCGGTTCATTCCGTGGCATTATATCTCTAGATGAACTCGTACTCGGTCCAGGATCGCTGACGTTTAAGTCGCTCTCACATCTGCCTGGTATCATATAACTTTCAGAGTAGTTGGCTGGATTGGTTAGTAACTAATTAAAAAAAAAGTTAAAAAACAGTTAATAACTTTTAACTTAGTTAAATGCATTAATTTTGAACTTAATTTAGTTATTCTTAAACTTTAATTTATTAAACAATAGAGGCAAAAGAGTCAGTAATGTAGCAAAGAACTTTAACTTAATTCATGAAACTAATATAATAATTACAAAGAACAAAACATGTGTTTCAATGGCGTCATTCTCAATGCAACGGTAAACACATATAATAATATTACAAAATTCGTTATAAGTGTAAAATACATTTTCATGTATTCTTCATATTGTGTAATGCTGCGAATCAATTAAATCGGAAATCGAAGTAGTAAGAAAGTAGTACTCTCATCAGTTATATCAGATGTGTTGAGAGTCTGTTAATAAAAAAGAGAGAGAAAAAACGCAAGAAAATAGAAATCCAAATCGTGGTGGAATACAGTAGTCTCTTAATTAAAATTGAAGCAAATTGGAAAGAATAAAGTACATCTTACTTCGACGATAACGCAAATTAATTTATTAACTTTATGAAATTGAAAATTTTTTTAGCTTCCTTAATGCTAAAATTTTTTTTATAAAATCTTAAACATTAGAGAATTAATGTAAATTTTTAGTATTTACTGATATGTGCCTAATCCTTTTCGAGAGGAAAGATGAGTACTTTATTACAAATCATCAGGCTCTATGCTCAAAGCCATATGCTTAATCTCGACTCATTAGAACATGACAGTGCCAATATCTGGAATAATTTGTTTAGTAATATTTTTTTTTAATTATTTATATTTGAAACTATACAGCTTGACAAATTTTACAAATTTTGCAATAGTTAATGAGATATTAGTTCCTAAGGATTACCGAATATGCGCGACCACCCGGCCTACTACTATGCCAAGCCACACGTACGTTGCAACAATTATAAAATGACACTTGTAAGATGGTAGAGGACGTTCATAATATTATTTTCTTTCTGTTCATTTTTATTTGAATAACTTGGTTTTCATTATTATTAGTCATTACCATTACTACAATAAACAATGTGCAATATTCTGTTTATTATTTCACTGTGATAATTTGTTGTTTATTAGATTTTTATAATTTGCTTATTAATTATAATTGCGTACTTTTTTTATGGAAGAAATAATTTTTTTTATATTGAGTTAATTTTATTATAAATCATATTTATAAAATATATTTTCGTAAAAAATACTGGTAAGGTTTTTGGCAGTTTTCTTTATCCTTGCAAGAAATGTTAATATTCTTATGATTCTGCCAAATAAAATATTTTATTCAAAATACATAAAAAGATTAAAATTATTTTAATATCCTTCCCCATTTATAATTACAATTAATTACATATAATTATTCTTATATTTATAATTTCTTTTTTATCTTATTTTAATTACACTTTTTGTTTTACTTATAATATTATAAACCTAATAATTATGTATCTCTCTATAAAATTTAGTAGCTTATCTGGAGATTCTAAGGATATCTGTATTCTTGTGTACTTGATGTGTTGTTGAAGTTACCTGCGTGAAAAAAAGCGTTCCTGCTAGCAACAATGCAACCCATTAGTAACAATGCGGCCCGCTAGCAACAATGCCGTTGCTAGCTCAGTGCGCGGGCGACAGGAGTGACAATAATCTCACAAGGGCCGTTTGCCGGCTCCGAATTTAATTTAGTTTTAAAAGAAACATTAACTTACTCGACCTTGGTGGATTCACCAGTTCAAATTGCTTTCAGATATGTCAGGTATCATGTAACTTTGAGGATAATGGCTCGTGTTATGTTGACCATCTGTTGGTGTAAGATCTCTTAGAACCGCAGATCCCCCCGAATTTAGGGAGAGATCCAGGGGGGTTTCTTGTTCTTGATCCATCTTGTTGTTCTTCATAGTAACCGAATCATTGTCGATTACCTTTCAGAACACTATTTAACTGAGTGTTTGGTTCGCGATTTAAAACTAAGAATAAGTTTAAATTATGTTCGTTTGATATGGACACGCACAAAGTTTCTCTCCAGACGAACGCGATGACCGATACGAATGCGGAGATGAGAATTAAACGATTCGTACGCCGTCGCAGCCGGCCTGATATATCCAGCCAAGGATATACTTTTTTGTCCAAGTTCGCGAACATAGACCATGCAATCGCGAATCACGAAGAACACTATCGTGAATAGCGAATCTGATTTTTCGTTTTCTTACGATACGAGCTGATTACTACTCACGAAGCTCTCTAGATGCTTACTACCGCAGCACTGTCGTGAGACTCGTTTCTCCAAATGCTTGAGCGTGATGGTCATCCCCGAAATGCTTCTGCATTCGACCGAAGCGAATTGGTTGAACTGGTCGAATAAGAGTTCAGACTGCCCCATCACTATATGCGCTACGCAAGAATGTATCTCCCCCTCTCCATCGACTCGTAATGCCTTCGACAGACGCGCCATAATCCACGGCCATCTTTATTTCCAGTCCGGGACGGCATAAATTTGGCAACGTTGCGTGCCGGCCAAGCGAATTGCTCTGCAGTTAATTTCACGTTACTAAAAATTTCTTATATGTAGCGTTTTTGACAAAAGCGAATACAATTTAGTGTAGAAGTTATTATGTCCTATAACATTTAGTGTTTTAAATAGAAAAAATTATTTAGAAAGGTTCTTTTTTATGTGAGTAATGATACAACATCTGCAGCTAAAATTTTTATAGCCTTCATAATATCTTCAGCATTTGAATCATTCAAGGAAATTGAATTATGTCATTGATATCATTTAAGGTGAAAGGTAATGAAATAACGTCTTACACAGAAGAAGTATATAAGTTGGTTATAGCTTGCAGTTTTAAAGTTATTGCAATTATTACTGATAATAATAGAGTGAATCGTGTAATGTTTAAAGAGCCAAATTCTGATAATAATTTCACTTATCATTTTTCAAATACTTTAAAACATTTTTAACACAGGATAGTGCACATATATTTAAAAATATTTGAAATAATTGACTTTGCCAAAAATATGCTGAAAAATTTTTTATATATATATTTCCCTCATATATTTCTATGAACATGATAAAATATTAGTTGCAAAATTTTCAGATTTCTGATCAAGACACTTGTATCATAAAGGATGCAAGCAGTTAATTAAGTTAGCACTCAAATTAAATTTTAAAACTATTTTTCCAAGTACGTTAGATCGACAAAAAGTGAGTTTAGTAAATAATATTAGTAAATAATATTTTTCATGAAAGTATACTTGCTGCAGTCAATGAATAAGGTTTTGAATCGGGAACAACAAAATTTTTAGAAATATAATAAAAAATGATGGACAATAATCAGCATTAAATATTCTGTAAAATCAATTTTACGTAAAAATCCTTAGAAGCAATTTTTACTTGTGAAAATGATGATCGCATTATTTTTCTTAATCATTTTTTATCATGTTAACTAGTTGGAAAGCTTTGAATTTAAATCATGGTATTTTAACTATAGATACCTTTAATGCACTTTATCAGAATGTGAGTATTGATAGATTTTATTAATTGAATTAAATGTTGATTATGTACTGCCTGGAAAATTACAAATTGACAACCTATAAAATAGATTTAGTCACTATCGATAATTTTCTGATGGCAATTATCATATATCATATATTCAGATTATTAAATCGGACAAAAAAGAACTAAAAATACTTTTTGGGACTTCATTCAGTGAAATATAATTGTTTAATTCATGATTGACTGCACACACACACACGCGCGCGCGCACGCACACGCACACGCACACGCACACACGCGCGCACACACACACGCACACACACACACACACACACACACACACACACACACATCAGTGTAACAGAATCAGAAGCTATTAGACCGTGTTATCACCTCCGAGCCAACACCTTCAGCTGAAGGACTTGCAGTTTGCTATCGGGAACAACTTACCTTTTTCTAATCAACTTCGTTGCAGTCATGTCGTTACAAGTAATAAGTGAACGCTCTTCTTTTCTTTTTTTTTCTTCTATTTCTCTCCCTATCTATCCCTAAACATCATTATCATCTTATTTGTTTTTTTCTTTATTATCGTTTTTTTGTCTCTTCTTCCCTCCCCTCCTCTTTATTAAATAAATGAATGTTGCAGAACGCTCTAATAAGACCATCACCCATCAACGAAATCGAAATACGATAGACACATCGGCAACTTCCTTCTTGTCCACCGATAGAGATTTCCTACTCCCCTGTATCAATCCTTCCCATACATCCAAATTCCTCGAACACCCGATTTTTCTTCGCCATATCCAAGTCCACAGCTTGTCCCGGATGTCGATTTTCAACTTCTCCAATAATCAACCCCTTCTTTCTCCTCTCTTGAATCTCCTAATTCCCACCATAAATGATCTCTTCTCTTATTGGACCTCCCCCTTCTCGATTATCATTTTGCTCTCATCTATTTTCAAGACCAATTTCCATTCAGCATACCTGCAAAAGCTTTAATCTCTTCCATTGATTATTTACCCGCTCTCTAATTATTAATACAATTATTAATACAATTATTAATACAAATATATAAATTCAATTTTCAATCCTCCACACTTACACATACACATATTGTTTTAACAGAGAAAAACGAATAATCAAACATAATTATGTAATGATAATTTAGTTATGTAATGATAATTTTATCATTATTTATTATATTATATAACAACAACTTGATTTTTAATTATATTATGTAATCAAAAGATTATTTTAATTCAAGTAACACCTTCTTGTATTCATAAGCATTAACTCGCGATTGTACTTGCTCCTCTCCCCGGTCACTTGGATTCACTTACAAGACCGAAAAGAAAGGCACACGAACACATTGGCATATTTGGCATAAAAGTGCGCCTCACTAATCCAGATATGGCCCTTTAACAAGTTCGATTTGTGGTCCGCTCAAGAGCGTTGATTTTGAGAGAGGCTTCCACTTCGTCTCCTTTTCGACCCCCGGCTCCTCGAAAGCCACAGGACAAAGCGAAGTACCTTCTGTTTGAGTCGCTCCTTCCCCTAGTCTCTTGCGATTCGGAGTTTGGACGCAACCCAAATGGTTGTTCGGTTCCCGTTGCGTTCACTCCCCTCAGCTCCATGCATGCGGAGCTTGGACGTAACAATTAATTGTCCTAAAAAGGAATCACAAACTATTGAGTTGTCCGGAAAGTTCGTGCCGATGTTGAAGAAAAATTGAAACGCAGAAAATTTAAATTTTAGTATACATTTATTAAATTATATAGATTAGTCGGCACGAACTTGCCGGACAACCCAATATATCGCAAACATTACTATGAATAATTCAAAAATTTTAATATGTTCTTAATATGTTGGCCATCAGTATCAGACACAGTGAGTGAGTGAGTGACGCTCGTACATAGTAATGAATCTTTCTGCCGTGATTTTTGATTAATTTCCGATTTTCATTTTCATGGAATTGATTAGTGTTTTAATGTTAAATTTTTCCATTTGTAATCTCGAATAATTCTAGCTAAAACTAAAAGTGACTGTGTCTGATACTGGCCAACATATCAAGAACCGGTTTTTAAATTATTCATAGTAATGTTTGCGACATAATTTGTGATCACGATAGTCCTTATTTTCGGGATAATTAATTATAATTTTAAAGTTTTTTATATTTAACATAAATTAGTTTTTCATATTTTGATATTTCCAATATTTCCTTATTTTCGTTCATTTTTCTTTTTTTTCTCTCTTCTCTTCTTGGGTTTAAATCTAGTATTTAAATTTTCAAGATGGAAGAGCTATGGCAGAATAACTTTTATTCACAGTTTATATATATTAGTTTGTGTTGTCTCTGAGGAGGGCCAAAACACGTAAGCGCGTTTAGTAGAATAAAGAAGTTTTACGCTTTATAGTATTATTTGCACGACATCTTTTGCGTCTGACTCCTAGTGCTCTTATCCTTTCCAATTTCTTTCAATTTATAATGAAATTATTAAAGAACAATAAAAATAAAATTATCTTAGAAAAAAAAGTCTGAAAAAATATATAATAGGGAAAAAAAAACCAGAAAAACCAAAATTTCAGAGAATTTATTCGTCCTAAGAACACTACACAAATTTCAAATAAATGATTCTTTTTTATCTTTTCTATTAGGACAATTCTCATGATACTATATTCTTCACTTGCATTAAATCAAGTCTTCGACAGATGGATGGTATTGCGTATCAAAAATCCATATTGTGCAGGACGAAATGCGAAATGCGAAAATGACTAGTCCGACGGTTCCAATACACACACCCATACACACATCCACACATAAGACTATACTTCTAAATACATAGCTCATTATACATTATGTCAATACATTATGTCGCGAAGTCGCCAAAGCGGAGATGGAAAGTACGCAAAGGACGTCTGTCATCTAATTCTGACTAGTTGTTCTCCGACTTTACCGAATTTTCTGAGGCTTTTATAGTATATAAAAGACTTATATAGTATATAAGTTTTTGAAATTTTTTGACATTTTATAATTATTTTCATAAAACTATGTTCTTTTTTTATTTCCTAGATGATTTCACACGTATAAACGTTCGCATGATGGATTGACTGGTTCTCGAACTATATGCGAATTCACTTTATAGTGACCGAGCGATTCCTGTTCGTGCAAGTTTCTTTGAGTCTTTCGGTAATTATAAATTAATATATTTTATTATTTTCCAAAGTTCCAATATTTCCAATAAAGTTCCAATATTTATTCTAAAAAGTTGAAAGTATTGGTGATGTATTTTTAAAAATTTTTTGAATCATTTTGAATAGGAGAAAAAAACGGACGGATTTGGTGCCTCATCCATACAAACGGATCATCCTCCGTTTGTATGGATGAGGCACCAAATTGTATTTTATAGAGTAAGGGTTAACATTACAAATTGATATAAATTAACATAAAATCTGTTTAGCCAAAAGCTTTATATATGGCGGATATGCGAATACTCACGTTTATAGTGCCTTACTTTAGGTTTGTTATGTCGCATGCTCCAACATACTCCTATCACAGCTCCTACTCACTGTGCGTTGGAATGAGTAAGAGCGTATTACAACATGTTGGAGCATGCGACGCGAACAAACTTTTGATGTAGATGTTCTTAGGTCACATGATTCACTACCATGTTGTGAAGCGTATACAGTAGAGCTATGATAGGACAGGCTCTTAAATTAGAATTTCTGTTAAGCTCCTAATATATCCACCATATTCCTAAGTATACAAACCAACATACACACTAAAAGTTGCAGCCACAAAAAAGTTTCACTATCGCTACTGGGAATGATTATACTGTGTATATGAGTTCTTTATTTCTCTTGATGTCTGCGTAGCAGACAACGTCTGATGCGTCGCATGATTGGATGTGTTGAGACCACACTCCTTTCCCCACTCTTTGCTCTGTTCTCACTCCGCCGCTGAACTGAAGGTTATGGTTACAGGTTGTTACACCTTCTAAGCTGTTGGAAATCTTGCTTCGTATTATATATTAACGTATTATATATTAACGAAGGCAAAAAAATTTATTAAAATGCTTTGTTGCGATAAACTGTATCAATAGATCTCTGTATCAATAGAAAAACGTATCGATTATTTAAATTTCCTGCGGATAGTATTTGTTGACAACTCACTGTAAAATAAATACATGACTTGTGAATAAACATCACTTCCTCGCAGATAAGAAATTTCATTTCTTTTCTTCAAATTGACATACATATTTGGCAGCTTATCTAGAAATAACCTGAACGCTAGATACTCTTCAGGTCCTGCAATATTGTGAAAGATATTTAACTAATTTTGAGAGGAATGAAAGGAGCTACAAAATTTCAAGCAGCAAATACAAATCATAACTTGTAATGATCATAACCCATCACAGCTCAGTGATAGAATGGGAAGCAAAGAATGGGAAAAGGAATAAAAATGATGAACGCGAATACCTACGTTTCTAGTGCTCAAAGATGCCAATAATCAGTGTCGTTACTGTGTATGATTATACTGTCATATATCTATCGAATGCATTCTCTCTCAATGCTCACGAACATTAAATATATTTGAAAATTCAATAGGAAACAGGAAATAGTCATAATGGTCGAAACTGGATCTTTTAACGCTTAAATCATTTCATGTGAATTTGTATATATTATATATAAATACATTCTATATTATAGTCATTTGAACTGCATGCCGAAATTTTTTCGGACTTAAAAAACACGGGTAAATTACTGAAATAATATCACAATTAAATTTTGATACTCAATACGCATCTATTAAAGAGATCTTAATATGCTGGAAATCTGTAAATAAAATTAATTTACAGCGACGTTAACAACGACAGGGTTATGCTTTAACGTTATACACCGTTATATTTTCAAATTTTTAATTGCAATTTGGAAAAGCATGTGTGTTACAATATATATTAGATCTATCTGAAAAGTTGCTATTAATATATTAATTTACATTCACTTTTTAATTACAACGTGCTTGAAATAGAAATGGACCACTATGTGTGAAATGATAATCACAAAAATCAATAATATAATTAATAATGATCAATATATAAATGTGGAATGTCATCGAGCAGGTATTAGATTAGTTAGCCTATTTATGAAAACATTGTAAAAATATGCAAACATTTTATTTCAAAACATGAAATGGTTATTACTCGAGCTTCCAAAGGTGAAAAACTGAAGTCTGCGACTCAAGAATTCAAACGGAATTGATTATTAACATTCATTACGGATGAACTTATGATTGCAATAAACTTATTTAATTTAATTAATTACTAATGCTCGTAACTCGTAAAAAAATATTAGATTTATTTAGCCAATAACTAGAAATGTATAAGATTTCGAAAATTAATATAAGATTTCATGATAAATTGATATTAATATCAAATTCATCTTCTATTTTGATACTGAAGGTCGTTATAAATCGAATTTTTAATTGATAAAATATAAAAGAAATATCTTGATTTATGAAATATACATACCTTTTGCAGTTAAAAAGAAATATCTATTCATTTACATAAATTTTAATACGTAATAAGGAAATAGCTAAGTACGAAGAAATGAGATTTTATATGCTCTCAAATTATATCGTTAATTCCAATTAAAATAATTTTAATTGTTTAGAAATTGCGGATAATTATAATTGAGTTCTCTAAATTATCAAGAGCATATCGATAATGTAAATTCTTAAATGATCATTGGAAACATTTATATTAACCATTTGATGGTTCAACAGAATAAACCGTTGATGGTTCAACAGAATAAACCGTTGATGATTCAACAGAATAAACATAATTTTTCAAAGAGAAACTAGGATGTTGTTATATCGATCACAGGCAAAACTTATCTTTCCATTATTTCTCTTACAAATAACAATTTTATTTTAAATTCAATTGTCAATAATTAATTCTATTAATATCTGCTTTAATTTTGAATAAAATTATATATTGATGTGTGGTCTAGTGATTCTATTGGAGCGTAGCTGATTTGTATCATATATGCGAATACATTCGAGCATTTTATGAAACAATCCTTCGCAAAACAAAGAACAAAATCTTAATTTTTACGTAAACATGGGATGATTTAAATGCAATTCAATATCTATTTACAACACGAACTTTCAGAATATCGAAATAATCAAAATGATAATCGCGATGTTATTTAGTGTAAAAATGAGATTTGTGATTATTGTAGATGCTTGATTGTAGATGCTTCAGGAATAGGAAGTAGGGAATGCATCAAGACAATTTATTGAACACAGAATTTCTCAATGTCGATGATATCGCAATATCAAAACTTCATGTAGTTAATTTTTTGGAACAAGAATCAACGATGCAGCCGAGTATATGATTAAGATATTTTTTCACTTATGCTTATGTTTATTTATTAATTTTTTAGACGGAAGTCATCAAATTTGAAAATTTAATAAAAATATTCACAATGAGCATTCCTTCTTTCTGTCTCCCATACGTACTAATTCATGCCTTCTCACTCAGTTACATATTCTTTCGTCCGATTACATATATTCTCTCTCTCTCTCTCTCTCTCTCTCTCTCTCTCTCTCTCTCTCTCTCTCTCTCGCACTCTCTTGCTCTCTCTTTCTCTCTCTTTCTCTCTCTCGCACTCTCTTACGCATTCGCTTCCGATCAAACATTCGTCTCTGTTACCTGCATGGCCGTAACATTGGTGTGTCCAGAAAATACAATATTTAATAACTTTGAAAAACATATTGATGCAGACCTCGAAGTACATTCAAAGTATAATGTTATATTACGTCAGTATATTATACTTAGAAATATACTTGTTCCAAATGTTAATCGAAAGTTGTACTGTTGTGTTTTCTGTGCACAGCTATTCATGAGCTTAATCGCAGGTATCGGCCAATATTTTTTATCGCTATTAAATTCATACCTTTTCGGTATGTGGATGTGTCCATGTATATATTAAATGTGTTTGTGAAATGTGTGTGTGTGTGTGTGTGTGTGGCGCGCGCGCGCGTGATGTATGTGTATGCGTGCGCGCGCGCGCGCGCGTGTGTGTGTGTCAATATATATATGTCGTGTTAAATCAATTGAGTGTGTATGTGTGTTACATGGCTACGTGTAGTATAATGTATATGTACATTCAATTAATAATTATTATTAATAACAACAATAATTAATACGAATAGAAAATCATGTTTCACGTTGTATGACTTAGTTCGCTGAACATTAATTCTTCAGTAAGTAGTAAAGTCGTTCAACGATATTCTCGATTGTTCAACATGCATATGTTCGTCGGTCAAGCAAGGCCTTTTTTTATTACCACGACTTGCTCAGCTTCCATGAGAAGAAATTTTATCATAGAAGAGCTTTTAGGATCTTTCGATTTTTAAGTTAATGATTGTTGTTTGATCCATCGGAGCTGCTGATGACAATACACGAAACTGTGACCTTTTCACTAAATATAGTTTCACTTGTTAAAGATTACGTTAACAGAGTCATGCCTCGCAATTAGCGAACCGACATATAGTATCATTCGCTTGTGTTCATCTTTATGTGGATTCAATCCAAGATGACAACCATTTCGTCTTGGCGACCTGCTCTTTGGAGGTGAAGCGGATTCAGGGGGAGCGACATTCTGCGCCATGGTTTGCGCGCTGCTCTTCGTAACTCCACCGAAGATAGAGCTCTTCTAGCTCTTCTGCAATTTGATAAATCAAAAGTATTAGCACAAATACCAAACGTATACGTTACATTACAATCGCAATTACTAGAATATTATGATATATATTATGATAAAGACAAAAAATTTCTTATATCAAAATTTATAAATATTAAGAAATATAAAAATCGAATTGAAGAACCGAGAATAATCCAATCGCAAATAATACATCCGTTCCTTTTTGCATATAATCTTATTTCTTTAAAATCTTTTTCAATAATTGATATAAATTTATAATCAGACAAAGATTAAAGACTTCTTCATACTTATACACTGCTTTACATAAATTTTCTTCGAAATTGATTTATGTTTATTTTTGATCTGATTTACTAACTTGATCTGTTCGGTAGCACGGAAGTAGACGTCATCGGGTGCGTCCATCCACGACATGACTTGCTTACGTGCGTTACTTCTGGACAACGGCGGACCATGAGGCAGCGGATGAGAGGCCCTGCCGTTAAGAGGCGGCGCAAGAGGAAGAACTGCAGGCGCGGGATGTTCCAGCGTATGTTTCGGATGCAGTTGCTGCGGATGATGAGCTCTTTTCGCAGGCGGTGCACCAGAAGGAAGCCCTGCGTTCAGAGCGATACCTAAAAACGAGCGAACAAAGACTTGCGACAATTTTAAAGAATCTTTGAACGCAATCATATTTTTTTTTATTAATGATCAGTTTGATCACGATATATCGCTTAATATCATTGATATTAAAATGATGAATCAATATTTCCTATTTATTTAACATGCGCTAGTGTACAATTACAAAAATCCTATTTATCAATAATCATTACTGGTTTACGATCCTTTCCACTAATAATTCGTAAAGTCGATGTAAAGAGAGAGAGAGATATAGAGATAAGTCATTTTATTACTCACAAGTCTTTTTATTACTTATAACAATTTGATAAAATATTTTATAAATATAAAAAAAAACATTTTGTCTATAGTATTTATATTTAGTAATTGAGTTTTATTATTGTTAATCACCAATAAAATAGTGCGAATTAAAATAATAAAACTTACCATCTGAACCGTTAATTTCGTCGAACGATCTTGGGCGTTTCAAAATATTCTGTTGGGTCGACATGACAGGCTGGGGCTGGGGTGGCGTCAATGTGAGCCTGTCCACTTCAGGTTTATTTGGTACCCTCTCATACAAAAGACTGCCGTCTACAATATTATACTTTATGTTATCAAATAATAATGTATATCACACACACACACACACACACACACACACACGCGCGCGCGCGCGCGCGCGCGCGCGCGCATACATACACATGTATATGAAGATAATTAACTGAATTTGTATCTCTATCAGTAATGCAAATACTTTTTTAGTGTAATTTCTTTCCACATTATAAAATTATTTCACATAATATGAGAAATAAAAATATTTATATTTATATGTTTCCGTTGTATATGTATCACATTATATAATATCGTATCTTAATATTTGTATAAACAGAATAATGAGACGAATTAATTGGAAAGAAAACACATAATTGCTTATTTAAAAAATTATCCATTTTGCATACAATTTTTTTAAAGAAAGATTTTTGTCTTTTCTTTCTACCAATTGATCTCATTATTTTGTTCATAAAAGTATTAAAGTATGATTATCAAAAAATTAATCATTTTTAAAGTTATTTAATATTTTATGTCATATATGTTAGAATAAAGTATAAAATACTTTATTCTCATAAACTATTCTTCTTGGTACCATTACCTTAATGTTTTATATGCAGAATACTTAGAAGAATCATATTGTAATGTGTAAAAAAAATCATACAATTCCATAAAAAAAGTGGAGATGAAGCCTAAAAAAATATGATTTTGAGAAAAATTTCTTGGTCATCATAATATGTGCTCCTTCGAATCGATCAATTTTCTTCTTTCATACTTTCTCGATCATTAAAAACAACGAAGATATTTAAATGATCAAGTTAGAGGAAATCTGTATTATTGTGTATGTATGTAACTAAAATATTCAAGCACGCGCGTGTTGATTAATTAATACAATGATAAAGTAATATTTCCAATACAGATAATTATCACTTTTTTTAATAATTTTATAAATATTTCATTTATTACTTCGAAAATTGAGACTACCAAAAGTCTCGAAAAGTCTTTATCTGATTTCTAATTTTTTATACAATAGTATAAGATACATAAAAAAAATTCAAGCTTGTCGCTGGTTCAGTGCTTCCAAAAAAAACTTTCCAAAAAAGAGAATAATGAGTTTTGTATTCAAAATAGTGAAAGAAAAATGAAGTTTTTTTAAACACTGAGCAGCAAGCTAGTAGTTCGTTTTAGATTTGATTAAAATTATATAGAATGGTATCTAAGGATTAGCACTTTATTATTTTGAATATATCCTGTGACGGTGATACTTTCATTATTTAATATTCCATTAAATTTAAAGGCACTTTTAAATTTAAAAAATGATGTTAAGAAATACATGTTTCAACACGTTCGGCAGAGAAGAGAAGAAACAAAGTTCTACTAATAATAGCATCTAAATTCTGCAACTGAAACAACTTAAGAATGATACAAGTATCTGGAAACAAAATTATTATTTTCAAATTAAATATATCATTTTTTAATATAGTATGATATATTTAGTTTATTGATTAGGATTCTATAAGTTTATTTCATAATTAAGTCTTTCATAACCAATCAATTTAGAACATATTTAAAACTTTAATTTTCTAGGTATAATTTTCCCTTAATATTGGATTGGAGCAAAAGTTCTGCGGTATTTTGTTAGCTCAAAATTATATATACAATATCTTCGTTAAAACAAACTTTAAATTTAAAAAAAAAAAATGATTTTAAAGCTTCAAATCTCTACTTTTGATTTTTTGAATTTATCTAAGTTTTGTAATTTTTATATATAGAAAACTACGAGATGAAAAAAAAGAAAATTTTTTTTCTTACTTTGTAGGTCTGCCAAAAAAAATTTGCGAAAATTTTCAACTATATTGTGAAAATTTGGAATTACAAAATCGTTTTTTAAAAATGTTTCTACAATTTTTTGTTTTTGAATTATTCGCGAATTAAATAAAAAGAAGCATTCTGACTTTGATTGCTCATAACTCCATTAAAAATCATCATGGAATTTAAAAAAACAGATTCTTAAAAACATTGCTTTATTGAGTAACTGCCAATTAAAAAAAAAATAGAATATATAAATTTGAGTTAAAAGTATGTATTAAGTACTGTCCTTATACATTATTAGATACATTATTAGATACAGCAAAGTTTCAATCATTTCTTTAAAAATCTGTTTTATTAATTACGGTATGATTTTAACGAAATTATGAGCAATCAAAATCAGAATGCTCTTTTATTTAATCCGCGTATAACTTGGTAACAAAAGTCATGAGAACATTTTTTAAAACTTTAAAAAAAAATTGTAAGCTTGCACGTTAGATAATCGAAAATTTCGCAATAAATATATTCTGTTATAATTTGAGCTAACAAAATTCCATAAAATTTTTTCTCTAACCCAATTATTTGGTATAATATTGTAATAAGTTTTACGCATTTGTACAAGTAATATCACATTTTCTAATAATAGTTTTTCATATTTTATCAATAACTGTAAATTATAATGAAATGCTTAAATGAAAATCTTCTTAAATAATCAATAATAAAGTAAAAGAATCCCGTCATCATATATGATAGGAGATTCAAATTATTCAAATCTACTTATAGAAAAGGAATGAAAACATGCAGCAAAAATTTTAAAAAATGTATAACTTATTAAACAGAAATTATAGCAAACACAGAAATAATATAATCTTATTGGAAAAAAATGAAAATAGTAAGTTTTTAATGAAAAAGTAAGCAAAAGTGACTCTTCTCCAAAATAGTGAATAAAGTGAAAATAGCAGCAAGTCTGAATAATTGCTTTTTATATACCCGGTGCCTTTGGCGGACGTGGAAATGAGACTCGTTCGGGCTGTTTGCGTTGTGCTGGGGCAGTTAGTGTCAGCCAGTCCCAGTCACCGGGTTGCCGAGGTGCTGGATGATCGCCTAGGCGCGAGGCGATGTCGATCACTTGGGGACGCGGCCGAGGCCGTACGGCGCGTGCAAGGATACGCAGTTCCGTAGGTGTTTTAGATGCCAGCTGGGCGCATAGGTGCCGCAACGGCGCGGCATTCACCGG
>NW_017259270.1:143328-145265 GCF_001594045.1 Atta colombica | reverse complement strand
CCGGCCGCGGCGATCCGCCGCCGCCGCCGCCGCTTCCGGCGGTGCCGCGCAGATCCACTCCATGCGCGCTCGCGTAGTGACGGCTCAAGTGAGCCTTCAGTTTGAACTCCTTGCCACAGGAGGGAATGCTGCATCGATGCGGCCTGTGCGCGCCGCCCATCCCCTTGCTCTCTTCGTCCGAACCGGCGCCGGCGCGTTTCCTATCGAGATCGACGTCGTCTATGCGCGACGGCACCTGTTTGTGGCAAAAAGAAAAAAAAACGGCATGAGATGTTTGTCAGTACCGTAGTAATCTTGTGTCGTTTATTAGATTTTGAACCTATACATACCTTGAGCCCTCCATACTTCTTCCAATATGTCCAACAAGATTGACAGAGACGGTATTGCATATGCGTCGGTCCCCAGGAATACCACTGTGAACTCTGAACAACCTGACAACCCTCGCAAGGTTTCCCACCCACTCCAACCATAAGTATTCCGGAATTATCACCCACCATGCTGCCGTTACTATTACCGTTCAAAACGCTGGTTGGCTTTCCGTTACTATTGCTATTACTATTACCCAGAGGTACAATTGTGGCGGTGGAAGGAGTAGTTGTCGACGTAGGGGTTTTGTTATAATTCGGTATGTAAACTTGCTTCAGCTTACTCTCCGCTTCTACAGCTTTCACTCTCTTCTGCTGAACGTACCGATCTGTCGTTTTCCACATGTAATAATACTCAATTACATTCTTCAATGTTTTCCATGGTAACTGGAAGACATAAAAAATGTTTATAAATCTGTTAGATAAATAGAACGGTGTTCTTAGAGCACATGACATACACAAACTATTGACTAACTATTGAGTTGTTCATTGTAAAGAAGAATTTTGACATTCATGTACGCGGCATTACCAAGGATTTTTATAAACGACACAACATTCAGCCGATACTTTACTTTATATACTCTTGCCCTTATTTAAAGCATACTTACAAAGTCCGATCGTATATCCGCAAAGTCCTTCCCATATTTCTCGAGCGCTTCTTCGAACAGATTCGCCTCGGACGCGCTCCATTCCTCCATTTCATCTCGACACAATACAGGACCCGTACTAGGTACTAGAGACGCTAAGGCATTCGATAAGTCATAGGCATGCAGGTGCAATGTGTCCATCGCGTGAAACTGTAATGCAATTAAAATTTAATGAAATGACAATACTCTCTCTAAGAATGTCAATTTAATTATTTATATTTATCTGCCTACAGTGCACCAAAGTTTCCTCACCAGAGTAATGTCTCTAGATGCAGCAGCTGCGGACATGTGCAAGGAGGGTTGCTTAATGGAGGACGAACAGTCTAAGGCTCTCGCGAAGGTGCCTACTGATCTGCTAACGACGAGGAATTGATCAATCTGACGATCTGTCAAATTGTGTTTCGGAGTCCAAACCAAAGTCTCCAAGTCTTGTAATCTGCGAGTATCCGCTTCTCTTTCTGACATTGTCAATACCGCCGGTATTTCTGTTGCTTGATATCTATTACCTACTCTAATTTCGCCTACAACGTAACAGATATAATTGATTAATTTCAATTTCGTATGTATTGTATGTAAAAAAAATATACTCTTACCTTTATCAGCAAGCAAAGTACGCTGAGCAGGGTCAAATACTAAACAATAAAAAAATGAATCCTCCTTGTTTAGATAGCTTGTCAAGGATTCAGTTTCATTTAATAACGTAACGCAGCATTTGCCTCTGATGTGCGTAGCTGGCATAGTCTCCACTTGTCGCGATAAAAACAGCTCTCTGTGTTTCATTTGGTGACGTTGCTTAGAACTTAATTCTGTTACTCCTCCGGGAACACCTTCTTCCATCCCTATACATGATAAAAAAAGCGAAATAATATTTGTGCCATGTATCGAGATAAAATATTATTTCGTAGAAAACAATATAAGTTTAAAT
>NW_017259270.1:140351-143228 GCF_001594045.1 Atta colombica | reverse complement strand
GAACAAAATAATACATTTAATTTTCTAAGCAAATGAATCGTTACATTTTTATTTTTTATTAATACGTATATTGATTAAAAGCAGTCATATCACTATAAAAAAAGACATCATTTTTTAAAGGGCATGCAGAAGAAAAGTATGCAATAATTATCTATTGTATCCAATAAACGTAAAAGCTAAATACGCGAGAGAAAATGGAATGTTAAAATTTTTATACTTGAACATCCATGAAGCTATTTTTATTTTCCATTATCATTTTTGTCGCTTGTGCTTTTAACTAATTGTCTTAATAATTTCTATAATGAAATTCGATATATTGATTTGGTATCGAGTGGAAGTTGGTTTATGCGACGTCTTGCAGCTTTCGATTAACCCAAGACTACATGTTCTGAGTAGCATTATCTTTTTAATTAATCTCTTACTCATCTATTTCGCAGGAAGTTAAAGTAATGAAGTAAAATGAAATGCAGGGACACGGCAGAATCAATGAAAACTCGAGCACAGTACTGAAATAAAAAAAAAAAAGAAAAAGAAACATCAGCCAAAGTGGGCAACATAAAGGCAAACGAAGAATAATTGCAAGGCAAAAATAATAATCTGCAACGGAAAGGAGATTAACTGTCGATAAAAAATTATATCGTTTAGAGAAGCCTCAGATTACTAAAGTGTCATCGCAATATAATGCGGCGGGATTCATTTTTAATGTATATGTGAATGATATATGAATGACAATGAGAATGTATCACGGCGACAAATAGATTCTAATGAACTGACGATATAAATCGGGAGAATCGAGAATATTTAAAGACTATTGAATAGACAAGAAGGCGAAATAAGATGTTCACAAAGGAAAAGTAAAGAATCTACTGTTCTAAATATAAGATGGCTATATTAAATACGAAAAGTCAATAATACTAGGTGAGATATTTATATGAATGATTGCGAATGCATGCAAATGAATGATTTGTACGGGCACTTTAATAAAAGTAACCGAACTCCTTGTAAATTAACTAAAAGAAAGGAGCCCGGTTATGCCCAATTATTGTCTCTTTGGCCTTACAGTGAAATTTGTCTTGACTCGCGACATACACCAAGATTACAAAGAATTTTGGTAAATCCCGCCGCTAAATCAGTAGCCTTGTATCGTCACTGGCTTCTATATAAGATTAATGAGACAATCAAAAGATGCAAGTTGTATGCCGTTTATCGACGAATCTACTAAACGCTTTGGAATTACGAAAACACTCAGTTTCAATTTTATGAATATGTCAAAATGATAAAGCTTCTATAATTCAATATATAACTATATTGCTGTGACTATATATATTTTAAATAATTTATTTTAATGTTAATTTTTTTTATAGAACTGTAAATGTTCTATCTAAAATATTAAAAATATTTTTTTTACTCAAAATTGGCCGTTCAACATTCGCAAGGATAACAAAAATATAATAAATTCCCAAGTCAGCAACTATAGTATTCAGCGAAAAGCTATATTATTCATCAAAATCGAATTTCGTTTACAAACGTTTGTACACTCCTTAAAATAATTATGTGCAGTCGCTATTTCGCAAATACAAAGCTCGATTAGATTCGTCGGTAATGGTCATCTTTTGATCAACTACTCTCACTCACCATGGGGCTCTTGGGCCTCTGATAATGGGGCCTTCAGCCAGCCCCCTTTCCCGCCCCCTTTGATCATCACTTTGGGCCCGATACCATCTTTATTAGTCATTTCCTTAGTAGTGTCGGGATTCTCGAGTTTCTGATTCTGTGTACTCGCAGGGGATTCTGACCTCTGCTGCTCCGCGCTTGCCACTGGAATTTTTATTACAAGAAACCCACTCTACGTATCTCTCTTTTTCTAATTTTGTACACAATAACGCAGGAAGATACACGTACGACTGTGCTAAGCGCAATATCATCTTAGAGCCCTTACGAAACTCTACCGAGTCGTCCACTTCTTACGTTCCTTACGCTTTTATATCGATTCACATACCAGCCGACACGTCGTCCGGTTCATCAAGTACAATCGTGATTGCGCAATTGCGTTACGTGCGATTCGCGATCATGATTATCTCGGCCAATTCCGTCCGCGTTTCTATTTACCATTCATAGCTCCACGTCGTATTTTCATTCGTGCGACGTACGAGATCAATACCTCCGCCACGTTGACCGTTTCTCCGCGGAATCAAAATACCACCTCCGGCGTTGAACCCTCATTTTGAGTTTCATAGACATGTGCGTAAAACGATATAATAGATATCGCGTAATTAGCGCCCATGCATTTTTCGTCGTCCAAGTCGGCGTTTCCTCGATGAGCGCGTTCGGAAAAGCGCGCGGAACAAAAGGTGGCGATCGACCGGCCATCATAAACAGAATAAAAATTCATTACAATCGACCGGACTACTTTCGCCATCGTCTAATTATGCCGTTCATCCATGTAACGCGGTCCGTATGCGAATATTCCGCCGGCCGGCACAGGCTGAAACCGATTTCTCTATAAAGCCCTTTTTCTTCGATTCCCGTTCGTCCCTTCGTTTCCCGCTTACAGTCACACGCGGACACACCCGGGTGCGATAGCGCTCGTAGTGCGTGTGTATCGACTTCCGCGAAAGACAAAGGAGAAAATGTATATTCTTTTTTTTTTTACCTGAAAATTCGAGGTACCTCGGAGGAGCAAGATTGAGAGAGAGAGAGAGAGAGAGAGAGAGAGAGAGAGAGAGAGAATGCAAGAGAATAACGAAAAGGGAAGAGAACCCAATTCGGAGCAAATACCGCTGGACGAACGCATATACGTGGATGACGATGCCGTTATATACATACACATACATATATATACTATATACATATATAAACATTTATATATATATATAT
>NW_017259270.1:91606-140251 GCF_001594045.1 Atta colombica | reverse complement strand
TATATATATATACATGGGCGCGAAAGAAGAGAAGGAGAAGAGGAAGAGGAGAGGAATAAAGGGGAGGAAAAGGGGAGAGTTTGGCGAGGCAAGGGGGACAAACGTACGGGGGAGAGTGGTAGCAAATGCTTAAAACGAAGATGGCTAGTGGGGCCCACCATTTTCGCCCGGGCGCACACGTACACACGTATAGGTGTGCGTTGGTGTGGGGAAATACACGTAACATATACCCAAGCAACCCCTGCGTCAGCCATCCATTTAGTTGAGGGTGGTGGGTGGACCGAGTGGGTGTAGGGGGAAAAAGGGGGAGGATAGAGGAGGAGGGCTGGGAGGTAGATGGAGATAGAGGAGGATGAGGAGGTAGAAAAGGGGGACCTAGTGGGTGCACCAGCGTCCCCCCTTCGTCCACCCCCATCCTCCCTCCTCCCTCCTCCCACCTCCCCCCCCAGGCAGATCGATACAACCCCCGTCTCCCACAACCCGCCCAACCACCCCCGCAACTTTACTTATTATACATTCCCACCCCAAATCCCCGCGTCTCATTATCTTTGTCATTGCGAAGGAAAAATCGAGAAAGCCCCGGAATAACATGTAACTCTATACGCGCGGCGAACGAAACAGAAGTGCATGCGTGCGTGCGTGCGCCTACGTGTGATGCGTATACATCGCGTGTCTCCTGAGAACGCGTTTTTTTTCCCCGTCCTTGGAGAACGTATTAATGTCCGACGGAATAAGCGGATTGCTTCGCTTAAAATCAACCACGCGCGAAATATTCGCACCTCGAGTGAGTGCGAGATTTCCGAAAGCGTCTTCTCGGGATCGATCAATCGATCGATTTAAGCAAAAATGCAAAAGAACGATTTTTTTCTTTCTTTTTTTTTTCGAGAAACTACTACTTCCTCTAATACAGATACATTTCTATAGATTCTTAACAATAAGCTCCCCCGAGTACAATCGTGTTACACGACGACGATCGCAAAGATAATTCTTTTCGGAAATTATTTCCTTTCTAATACAGAGATATATTTCTGTAGATTGCTCGTCACAATAGATTTTGCAAATCAAACTAACAATAAGTTCCCCTGAGTATAACTGTGTTATACGACGATCGCAAAGGTAGTTTATTTATTTTTTTTTTGAAAACTAGTTATTTCCCTTTTAATATAAATACATTTCTGTGGATTCTCGTCACAACAGTTTCTGCAAATCAAACTAATAATGAGCTCCCCGAGTACAGCCGTATTATACGACGACGATCGCAAAGGTAGAGTGAGACGCTTCGCGACTCTTCCTGTGCGAGTCACGGCACAACACACACGCATAGAAGTGCGCGTGGTGTAGCACGCGGTTCCCGATGTCTCTCGAATTTTCGTACCGCCTGTATCGCGAGAGGTGTCTCTCGTCAATAATGATTGCCAAAGCGGAGAAAATCGATATCGCTTGGAAATTGCGGGCAGAATCTTCCGTGCTGGGAGATGAAACCGTGCTCGCGGATGAAATTTTCCTCACCTATGAACGGTTATCGATCTGCCGTACGCCGGCAAGCGTTAAAACTAACTCGTCCTTCTCATACTTTATGGTAATTCAACGTCTCGCTCGTGTCGTCGCATTTTGCGTTCGCTCGAAAACCGCGATTTCGTCGGACCGTCGGGTTGGCTAAAAGATCATCTCCGAGGGATACGCGCGCGGGATTCCGCTCCTTTTCCACGTCGTATTAACGAAAGCAGGCATTCGTGCGTTGTTAGTAATACGTTAATATACAATTCGTAAATCCAGGACTGTGTTACAAAACGCTCATCGGAATAGATCTTCTCGAGGAAGCGTGTTTAGCTTACATCTAGAAAAAGGGAAGTATTATTTTCCTGGTATATGTGAAAAAAAAAACGTGCGCGCGTGAAGCGACGTAGAGAGAAAAATCGAAAAATAATTCTATACTAACGTGAGACTCTCTGACACACGGTCTTTCCATACCTTTACAAATATTTATGATAACACCGGTAGTTTGCGCGTGTAGACGTGTGCTACTTACATTGATGTTTGTCTGCTAGCATAACTAAGGTAGTCGGCAAATCCCTCCGCCTGAAGAAACACATGACTTTTGCTTCCACATTCCCGTTCGCGGTCTGAAAGAACGAAAAAATGAAAAGATTAATTCTCGAATCTTTACGTCGAGTCGTCTACCGCTGTAGCCTAGGTATATGCATACATCTGCATTATTAAGAGAATTTAAATACATTTAGATAGAAGAGACGAATATAAATAGCCGGTCGATCCTCATTATAATTTCTCGCTAAAATCGCAACAGCGCCGCTTTCAATACCTTACCTTATTTAATTCTTCTATCCTCCTAATCTGATACGGCGACGAGGTGGCAGTCTCAAAATACACGTAATCTAAAAAAAAAATAGCAATTATATCAACAATCTTAGTAACAAGTAGAGAAAAAGTGAAAAGCTACAAACTGTAAATTATCCTCTAAAATTATCGCGAAATCTACAAATTATATACTTCTCCCTTTTGAAAAGGTAAAGAAATTTTGATTACCTCGCGTCTAATATAATCGTCTTCTCTCGAAAATCTTAAGGATACGTTAGAAACACATGTGTCACCGACGAGAAGAGAGAGGAATTAGAAAATCTTTCTAGAATTTCTGATTTTCTCCGGAAAAATCTAGAGACGAAAAACGGAGGTGGAGATTTCGGTTGAATGCACGTTGCCGGTGATACAAAATAGAAAATCTTTCTAGAATTTTTGGTTTTCTCCGGAAAAATTTAGAGGCGAAAAAGCGGAGGCGGAGATTTCGGTTGAATGCACGCTGCCGCCGTTACCTGTTGGTGATACAAAATCGAAAAGCAAAGGAACAGCAGGGAACAGAGGAAAGGGGAAGGGGGAAGAGGAAAAGCGGTCATCGTCGAGATCTAGTGCGCGGCACTACCTCGTGTACGATGCAAAGAATACATTCGATACAACAAATAGTGACGGCTTCGAGCGGTAATCGCCAGGATCCAATTTTGATCCGCGAGATTTGTCGCGCAAGAAATTAGCGTGACCTGGACGTGAGAGAGAGAGAGAGAGAGAGAGAGAGAGAGAGAGAGAGAGAGGACGATTGCGCGGGGGAGGAAGGTGGCAGATGAAGAGCAAGGGGGACAGAGAAGAGAGACGGAAAGAGAATTACAGAGAAAAAGAGAGAGAGCGAAAAAGAGAGGAGGAGGAGGAGGAGGAGGAGGAGGAGGAGGAGGAGGAGGAAGAATGGAGGAGTTGGACGGGCGAGAAGGGGGGAGGAAAAGCCAGAGCGTAGGTATAGGACGTTACCGAAGGGGGGAAAGAGCGGCAAGGGGAGGAGGGGAGCCCGAGGGGTGGCGGAGAGTATGAGGGAGATCCAGATGAAGAGTGGAAAGAAGAGAGGGCGCGCGGGAAGCGGGGGTGAGCGGCAAAAGCGGGAGGGGAAGGGGGAAGAACGCGCCGCGCGCGGAGGGTATAGGGGACGCCATTGCGATGCCATTTGCAAACATTAATTTCTCGGAGTTAATTAAAGCCGCTATCTCTCTGTCTCGCTTCTTGTTTCGGATCTCTCTTTTTCTCTTTCTCTCTTCCTCTCTCTTTCTCAAATTCACGAGAACGAGATGGGAATGACGAGAACGATGATGTCGACGACGAGCGAACACCGTTAAAACCGTCGTCTTTCTCATCGAGATAATAGAGCCACGGAATGCATGCGGTTATACTTTACCTCCCACCCGGTACATGTTGGCCGTCATGTTGTTGGCGTCCTGCGTGGACCCGAGAGCGAAATTGGCGTTCTCGTGGTTACCGTGACCCTCGTGGTATTCGGCCGGCATCGGCATCAAGACTTCGTACGTCCTCCGCAACGTGTGTTACAATCTCGCGGTCGCTGCCGCTGATCGCGGCACTCGCACCTCTCTCTATCTAATTACCTCCGTCTCACTCACACTCTCTCCCTCTCCCTCTCTCTCTCTCTCTCTCTCTCTCTCTCTCGCTCTCACTCCGGCAGTTTTCCCGTGGACTCGGATCTATCTTCTCTTTTTCTCTCGCGCTCTCTCTATCTCTCCCGTCAACTGAATGATACGGTCAACATCTCACAGCATAGTCACTCCATAGTGTTTGTTTGCTCATCGTCGATCCGCTACTACCAAACTTTCGCTCCCGTCTGCCTCGCCAGTCACCAGTGCGTCCTCTGCCCGTCTGTCTCTGTCCCCCGAGGGTGGAGAGAGGGGGGAGGGGGTTTCGCTCTTTCTATTGCCTATCTCCGTCCTCTTCTATTTCTCCCTCTTTCCTCTTTGTCTCTTTCGCTCCTTTAATCCCACCCTCCCTCCAGCCTGCCTGCGGAGTCCTGCGGGGGTTCGCACGGTGTCTCTCTGTCTCTCTCTCTTTCAAACCAGAGTACTACGTGCGTGCTTACCGTCAAACTGTTATTCACAACACTCTACCACAGGTATAACGTTCCGCTGTTCAAGTTCGGTTCGTTCCGTTTTCAACGACACGCTACCCGACGAACAAACGAACGTGCGTGTCGTGCGTGACACGCAACAACTGGAGGGCGGGAAAATCTCCCGTACGCGGTGCGTACAGTCGGCGATTTACGCGACTGTCGACTCACGTGCGGTCGCGGATGTTCCCCCCCCGAGAGTGCCGAGGGCTAACAACGTCGGCGACGACCACCGCTATTGCCGCTCGTATCACCGAGACCGACATCGCCCGCCATTTTCGTGTCGGCGAGCGCGAGCCGCTAACGCGGATGAAGGCTGCACCGAAGTGCCCCGGCCACCCGACCCGAACGAATGAACAAACACCACGCACTTGTGAATTCGTTCGTGAATATCACTCACCCGTTCACTCTCGAGCGGTGTTACACCGTTCGCCGCGTCGCTTAACGCGTCCTTCAGGCCAACTCGCGGCTTTGCGAGTCGCGAGAAGCCAACACACTCCGGCCCGAGTAACGGAGAAATAACCGATGGCCGAATGGCGAACCAGGCGAACGCCTCAAAGCGGAGCACGACAGCGCTGTTGTAGAGATCGCGTGAAACAGAACGTATCGTCTAGGGATTTTTTCTAATCTAATTGTGTTTTCCACTAAGATACTAGTTTGAAACATTAGGTGCATTCAGAAACGACGACTGTTCACTGAGCTCATTGAGCAAATAAAGGATCATTCTATTATTAATATATTTATTTATTATAATTTATTTATAATTAATAATTATAAATATAAGATGAAGCGATTTAAAATTACGCTCCACCATTCACTGAGCGCTACATAACCTTACGGCCTAAACACGGCATTAGAGAAATAATGAACAGTAATAAGTAAGAAAGATGATATTAAAGATTATCTATAGTAGATAAAATTATTCTACCTTACGAATTATTAAATAAATAATAATAGAGTAATCCCTTTTTTGCTCAGTGAGTGCTGCACTCACTGGGCAATTGAATGTAAATTGGTTTACGTATTTCAGTGTGTTAATAAATAATTGAATTCTTTCAAGATGATGAGATTGTTGCGATGATAAAAAATACTTAATTGAAAGGATTAAATTATTTATTAATACTGAAAATAGGTGAATTGATTTGTGTTTTCCATTGCTCTCTATGTTGCACTAGTTTTCCCAATGGAAGACTCTACAAGTTTATTCTGTGGACAACTGTTTGTGATTGATCCGCCATCTTTGTTCAATTCGCGCCAGTTTTCAAATTTTTCAAATTTCTATTTTCATTAAATATAAATATTATCTTTATAATAATTTTTAAACACATGTAAAAAATGCATGAAAAAAATTTATTTCCATATAAATGAAAATATAAATCTCTCTACATTGATTTTCTGTAAATAATTAATTTTAATATAAATGTAAATAATTATTACATAAATATTATTTTATTATGTTAAACCTAAAATATATATGTAATTAATTTTATATCCAATTAAATGGCCATAGTTATTTTTTTACCACGTTGCGATTGACATAGCCACTCACAGAAGCTGGAACCTTGGAATTTTTTCACTAGACCAACCAATCAGAATAAGATCTTATATTGAATTGGCAAATTGGCGCTGTGAACAATCAAAGATTACTAGTAGGAATGTGCAAGATTGAGTCAGGATCGGGACGAGATTTTGTAACTTTCGGGATTCCCAAGAATATTCGGATTTCCTGAGAATATTCGGGATTTCTAAAAATGTCAGAATTCAAGTAGAATATATCTGTTTTGTTGAATATGGTAGTTTTAGATTTTTGTTTTCTGTTGTTGAATTTCATTTTATAAAATTTTCTGTTTTATTATAAATCACAGCAGGCTCTTTTACCATAGAAAGACAGAAAAGTAAAAATATTGTATACTTCAGAGAAAATCCAGTACTAGAATACTAATATTATAGATTGATAGAAAAACAATATTAAAAGATTTTCCGATTACAATATCAGATATCGAAGATTCTCGAGAAATCCGAAATTTTTTCGGAAATCCCGAAATTTTCGCGTCCCAACCGCATCTTGCCATCTTGTTCCAAGCATCAGATTTCAGGAATTTGGGATCTGCACACTTTTAACTACTAAATACTTTCATATTGTAATGTAATAAACAACTATATGTTTTAATCCATTATTTGTTAGCAATTTATAGTTAAATTAAACTTCTCTTTCTATTTATTTTTGTAATATAATATAACAACTGAAGAATATACATTATATATATATATATATACACAAATATATTATACATGTAATAATTTTTTATTAATATTTAAAAAGGAGTGACTTTTAAAAAAAGACTTTACTGATCCTTATTTTAAAATGAGTTTGTTATGATAAGATAATCCAGTGGTGATTACCGTATTTAAAATAAAAGGTGACGATTTTTTAAAAATAAATATGTTAAACAAGAACTCTCTCTCTCTCTTTAAAAGAGACAAACTAAATCTGGATTAATGTTCGTTCAATACGAACGGAGGTGTGCAATAAAATTTTAACAAATAAATTTGTTACTCCATACGAAGTATTGATGTCATCTTTATTTAAAATCTTGAGAAATTTTGAACATTTCTCTTTGGAATCTTCATCAGCAATCTTCTTAATCCATATTAGATTCGCGTTCTTCTAATATGGATTAAGAACTGATGAAGATTCCAAAGAGAATCGAAATGTTTCAAAATTTCTCAAGATTTTAAATAAAGATGACATCAACATTTTGTATGGAGTAACAAATTTATTTGTTAAAATTTTATTGCATACTTCCGCTCGCGGTGACTCTCATTAGCCCAGATTTTAGTTTGTTTTTGTTGTTTTTTTTAAATCGCCGCAATATATCAGGTTCTATCGTGATTCGCTTTTATAAAAAAAAATATGAATAGATATATATTGCTGCTTAAACGGATTGAATCAATTGTTCGAATAATTGTTGCGATTGTAATAAGTAATATAAATAACAATGAATATAATGTATAATTGTATAAACAACTTCTATGAAACATTGAACAGTATAATAATTACTGTTAAAAGAGAATATTCTAGGTTTCAGATTGTAGAGAGATCATGGAGAATGAAATAATGTTTGTGCGTAGTATATGAAATATTTATATTTACGAAATTAGTCTTTTTCTATACAATTGCTAATGCGCAGTCACATATTTCTTCATTTTGTCGGAATCGCTAAAGAGAATTGCGTACGCGTTGAACAATTAAAATTACTCATTTGTTTGTAGAACCTGTGCGAGCTTGCCTTGCTTCCTCGTGAAATGTTTTTCGATGCGCCTGACTAATAATAAATAGAGCAACGAATAAATGTCGATTTGATGAAAATACACGTAACACAAAGATATATTTATTATATACATAATATATATAGTGCCTCCTTTTATAATAATACACATCCGCAAGAACGTTTATAATTTAATTTCATGGAATTTCGTTAATTATGTATTATATCTGTAAGGCACACCCCACGGTCGTTACCAAAGTAATTTTGTGTCCTCTCTCTATCTCCCTCCTCTCTCTCTCTCTCTCTCTCTCTCTCGTATTTTTTGCGTTATATATAATATCATATAAATAACTGTATACCATTGTGGATATATTCTATTAGAGCCTAAATTTATTATGCATTTCTATCTTTAAGAATAATTAATGCGCTAGAGATATAGAGGCAATAATCTGTTCTGTACATAATCTTATGTCTTTCTTATCGATTCCTTTAAGATAATGTACCATTTTTTTTTCATTAATGATAATAATGATAGTAACGTTATAAGAATAATGGGAAAATGCATAAATGAGATGTACAGGATGAGACCTGCTTGTGCACAGGTTTGTGTGCTCACCCATCCTCATCGCGATATACAAAATATGAGTAGTAATGTCGAAAATACAAACTCATAAAATGATTCATTCGATTGCTAATACACATTCCCGCGTTGACTAATAAGGATTTACGATCGTCTTAAAAAAAAAAACCGCGCGTATCGATTCTTTCATTTTTTTTTCTTTCTTTTCTAGAAAGCTTTTCACGCTTTACTTGCAGGTCGCGTATAATAAAAATATGTGTAACATGTATACACACTTATAATTGCATTTTTTATCCATAACGTTTTTTTGTATATTACCACTCATGACTTTTTCTTTTTGAATCTTGTATTTAATATTAATATAAAATACCTATGCCGCCATTGACAAAAATTTATGCATTTGTATATACAAGTATAGCTCTCCCAAAATCCAACTATCTGGCTTTATCTGTATCTCACTCTTTCTCTCTCTCTCTCTCTCTCTCTCTCTCTCTCTCTCTCTCTCTCTCTCTCTCTCTCTTTCTCTACTTACTAAGATACTATTGTTTTATGAATAAAAAAATACTAATATATATCGCATTGTCGTTGCACGGGCAGTGTTTGCGTAGTGTTTTGTCCACTCGTAAGGCACCAACTCTATTGGGATCCTGAGATTCAACCCGCATGCTTCGACAAATTCAGAGGCATGTCTGCAAACGAAAAATAGAGTCATAAACATTTTCGAATGACCTAATTGTCCCGATATTTATTTTGTTTATGATACATAAATGATATATACCTGAAGGAGGTGTGAGAGTTTGTTCCCTGTAATCTTTGTAATGTGGGGACAACGGATGAGAATGCGGCGATGCGTATAATTGCATAGGAGGCGGATAGTGGACGGGAGATGGATAATGAGGCGCCATCCATAAAGGCGCCGCTCTGTACGGTCCAGGTGGTAACATTGGTATCCCGTAGAGAGGATGATGAACGGATGTATTGCTGGATCCGATGTAGGGATCGATTCGTACCCTCGGATAGGCGTTAGTCGATGAGTATTTCACAGGCTGCCGGTCGTCCGGCTTCAACAATGTCCTCAAGAAACCTGGTTCGGGATTCGGTTTGTCCTCCCCCAGGATACTCGTTATACTGTATGATGACACTTGCTTCGAAGAGGGAGTCGGCGGCGCACTCGTTGTGCAAACCGGCTGTGGAGTGGCCCGTCTCTTGGACGCCTGATCCTCCAGCGAAACTCTCTCCAGCTCTCGCAATATACGTTTGCGAGGTGACACTACATTAGGATCCAGCAGGCGCGCCAATTTATCGATGATCAGACTAAGAACCTTGCCCGACGACGTACCATTCAATTTCCGTGACAATCTCGTCGAATTAACCGTTGATTCCGGAACTGAGACCACAGTCGTGGAATCTAATGGGCGTCTGCGTTTCCTCGCTATCAAGCGAAGATGTGCGCACAAACGAATCTTCGGATTTCGACGATAATAAAAATTAAATTCCGTGGTTATCCTGCGTCGAGGATGGGTTTGCTTCCAGCAGTGATCTCTCTGCCAAGGACTGGATTGGACTGACGAATTGTCATCAGAAACTGAAAACAGAATGCAGAGTATATGTTATGTATGAGTTATCTGGATTGATTGTATTGCCTATACTTTTTATAACAATAATGCAAAGAGATCAGAGTAAAAAGATCTGAGAAATAATGATAAATAAATCTATTTTTGAAAATATAATAAAATATATGTGAAAAATAATGAAATATAAAAAAAAACTGTAATATAATATGCATCGATGCTTCCTTTGACCCACCACTGAGGGAAGTAGAGCTCTCCTGCCGATTCGGGATGGTGCTAGCGGGTGGCCAAAAGGTTTTCTTTGGCACGGGAAACCACGTAGTCTTTTCTCCGTCCCTGCGATGAGACAGTTCCAGAATGAACTTTCCATCTTTGAAGAATTTCAAGCGACCTCCAGGTGTTGGCAGCAGATTGCTGTCGATGCGTTGTACCTCAGTATGATGAGCTGGCTGGGGACTTGAATTTTTACCATTTGCCTTGGCGAGGGTCGGGTGCAATGTAGGTGGATCACGCGAGCACATCTCTGTCGTGCCCCTCACGTGACCTGCGTGAGCATGACATTCTGCTGACTTTTCGCGCATGCTGATACTTTACCGATATCCATTTTCCTCCGCTGGACCTCTCATACTTGGACTTTCCAACATGTGACGCAACAGGATAACTTGTTGACTTTCTCTCAGACAGTTAAACCTGAAACGTCGCAGCGTTTGGATTCAGTAGCGAGGAACATCCTCGTACTCTGGAAATCTCCTTTCTCTACCCTCCAACAAAACGAGAACCTGACAATTTACAAAAAGTCTGAGGCACGTGTGTCACGTGGACAAGCGGAGCAAACTCATGCCACTTGGGCGGGACGTCAGAAATTGTAGAGCACAGAAGTCATGACTCGCGGGCGATCATGATGGCTGACAGACACACAGGTTTGGCTCGGTCGTGCCCGTTTATTTCTTGGCGAGGCACATAGAAGGCAAAAGTGCGTGACCGTTCTCCAGGTTGATCTGTCGCTGGCTCGGTCGCGGTGTCATCGTCCCAGTGGAGTCAGCAGCGCGCGGGTAGCATCGTCAAACGCTCCAGACGAAGGGGCGTACATATCTCATTTTTTTTTCTTCCACTCGATGAATACAACGTGCGCGTGCAGCGGGGCGCATCGACACCGGGTTACTCCGGATGTGCCGACACCACGTCGGGTCGACACCGCGGCGCGATCGGTATCAGTTCAACCGCGACGACGGCTCGCATTCGCGGAATACACACAACGGGAGAAATCCCGTGTACATGAGTGTTGGCGGTCGCCAGACACCCACCCACCCACGCACGCACTACCGCCTTCCGCTTCTGCTGGCTACTCCGCGACCGCCGCCGGAGCGCGGCGCATCCTCCTGGTGAACCGTGGCGTCTACTTCAACAGGAACGGGCGAGCTCCCGCGGTCCGCGTGCCCGAGACCTCGCGCAGCCTACGGGACGGTACGGCGACGGGCAGCAGTCCGCGGCGATGGAAAACACCGCACGGCCGCGACACATGTGTTTCACTACACCCCGCGACAGCAGTCCGCGCGTCCGTCACCGGCACGGCTCCCCCGTGCTACGGTATCCACGAGCGTCGAGCACGCGAGTCGCAGAACATCAACCGTCCAGCCGTCCACCCGTCCGTTTCCAGCTCACGCGATCAGCGATCCTCTCGGCCCCCGTGCCGTCCGCAGGGGGAGGAGGGGGGAGGAGGGGAGAAAAAAGAGCGTGGACGTACTCCGATCACCTCCTTGAGTCGACGGTGTCGACCCTTCTCGTCGACAACATTAGTGGCGGTGGCGGTTCACCTTCCGCGCGTTCCTCGCATCTATGTTCCCCCTCCACTTTTCGCATTTTCGCGATTTCGACTCCGAGGCTCGTGAGAAACGCGATGCGTTCGAGCGCGTTGAAGATTTTCGTTTCTCACTCGCGAAATCGCGGCGTCTGACTAGATAAAAATCGCATCCGCGAGCTTTTTCTATCTCTCTCTTCCGCTCCTTCTCTCCCTCCCACTTTGTCGAAATGCTCGCGTTTCGCCTCGTTCATGTAAAATCGCGGAATATTCCACTCGTTCCACTTGTCTGACTTCTGTCTCGCGACGTGAATAGGAACGCGCGCGAAATTCGTATCGGCGCGATCGCGATTCAACAATAAGCCCCTCCCTTTCTTTTTTTTTCTTTATACATTCGTCGTTATTCGAAATATTATGAATGTATCTCTGTATTTATTTTTTCGCAATCTCTTTATATTCTTCAGTAAAATATCTAAATGTCTTTTTCTTCGACGACAGTTATATACATTCGTTATCCGGAACAAACATCTTTACGTCACCGTTCAATTAAATAAGATGAACAATATTATTGTTCCTAAATCACTGCAGATTTTAACTCAGTCTTTTTTTCTCTTGCACATTCAGAATCATTCAATTGTTTTCATGTATGAAAAAAGCAGCTATGTCAGAATGCAAATAACAATAAAAATAGACACAGCTATGTATTATAAAAAAAATATCTGAAAAAACTGAAAGCAATCAATATTTACATGGACTTTCATCGAGAATCGTCTCTCACACTGTTCTTTAATTTTTTCCTCGCAGTTGTGATATTATAGGCAACGTGTAAAATGGAAAGAGACACAAAACATTTGACCAGGATTGAATAAGTTAATGTTTTTTTTTAACTGAATAAAGTTAAAGTTAATGGCTTTACAAAATTAATAAAGTTAAGTTAAAAGTAGAAGGAATAAAAAATTAACTTAACATAAGTTAAGTCAATATTGAATTAATTTAAATTAAAAAAAATTAATTTTGAAAAAAATTATTTTTTAGATCATAATATCCTAATTTTTCTTAAAATGAGATTAAATAACTACAGATTAAATAACTACAATATAGATTATTAAGTAAATTAAATATTTAATTTTTTTATTCATATATGATATATATATAATACATAAGTATATAATACATAACGATATAACTATATAAGTTATATAACTTTAAGAAAATAGCCAGTACATAGAGAAGATCAGTGATTATTTTTTAATAAGTCTTAAGCCATAAGAAATGGACCAATTACAATACGAAAAGAATATTTGATTGTATATTGAATTGTCAATTTCTTGTGATTTAAGACTTAAAACATCCATTGTAGATCCGAACTAAGGCTTATGGCATAACCGCATAAATCAATCTGAGAGGACTGTATTAGCATCTTAAGAAATTACTTAAGATGGTCTTAAAATATGAACAATTACGAATATACGCCCTTAATCTTATTATATCCCCTTACCCTTATTATCCTTAATCTTATTATATTTAAAAGAGAAAAAAAAAATTTTTAACTTAAAAAAAAGTTAACATTTAAAAGTAACTTAATTAAGTACTTTATTAAAATTTAATGCATTTATTTTTAAAATTAATTAAGTTAAAAGTTATTAACTTTTTTAACGTTTTTTTTTTTAACTTTTAATGTTTTAACTAGTTACTACCCAACATTTGACGATCCTCCATTTTAGCGAGCAAAATACAAAAGGATGACAATTACTTATATTAATTATTTTTGAAGGAAGTGCTTTATATTGCAATGAGTGATGTATGCAACGTGATTTATGTTAAAAATAGAGATATAGATACTTTATTAAAATAATTTGATATATATCAGTCAATGATTTCAGAAAAATCTTTGAGATTCGGTAAGATTAAAATGAAATTTCAGAAAATAAGGAAGGATATAGCAATAGGAAAATCGTTGAACAGAAAAATAATTGAATGCAATACAATTTTATACATTATCTTAAAATTTAGTCAAAAAACATTCTTCATTCAATCAGATTTAAAGCTAAATATTCGCTTAATATTTATATCTATTGGTTATTAATGCATCTTTATAAATATTTTTACCGCGAAGCATCAAGCCTTGACAAGGGGAATTGTGCACGTCCTCGGTCGGTTCATCATCCGCAGCTCTCACTTGTATGAGAAACATGCGTCGAGTTTTATCAGACAAGTTCAGGTACGAACCATGAAGTGTTAGGTAAGAGAAGAAGACAACTTCACCCTTTTTGGCAGATATGGGAGTAGCTTTAGACAAAGGATATTCCTTAGGATCGACATAGTAAATAGGATCACCCCAGTCATCAGTCGTTTTAATCTCCTTCAACGGTCCCAGTTTATGACTGCCGGGATATATCGCCAAACCACCATTTTCTGACGTTGTATCGTCCAAATGTAGAAACACAGCCAGCATAGTATGTTTCTTGTGAGGAAAATAAGGATAATCTTGATGCATCAAGTAAGGTGATCCTTTCTCTGGCGGTTTTAAGTGCGCCTTGGTATGATGTAACATTATATCTTCGGTGCCCATGATATCCTCAAGGGCGTCCAATAATTTCGGGTGCGTTATGGTCCGAGTAAAAACGTCGTTGTGCATTTGCAAATTGTGGATTGATTTTATCTGATGTATAAATGAGAATATGTAGAATGTAGTATAATATAATATACAGGATGTTTTAATCAACGCACTTAAATTTATTTGAAACCATGTAATTTTGGTTGGGGAGACATTAAGATTAAATACAGGCTAATTTCGTTTTTTTTTTTTTTTTGTTAAAGATTCAATAAACCGCATTTAATTCTCAATTTCAGAAAAATTCAAGTTTTTTTAAAATCTTGTATATACAGAGTCTCACAACTACTGTATTTCCTCTTAAGAACATACTCTTGAGGTAATGTTGAGATGAAAATTCTAATATGAAAATGTCGAGACTATAAGAGTTTTCGAATTACACACTATCTTTAATCAATTGTAAATCAATTGTAATAAAAAAACTATTGTAGCCTCGACATTTTTGTATTAGGATTTTCGTCTTAAAATTACCTCAAGAATACGTTTTAAGAGGAAATACGATAGTTATGAGATATCCTGTATATATGTATATATGTAATTCTAATTTACAAACAATTGCCTATAATAAATCAAGTTTTACAGAAGCTGTAATAAGTTCACTTACAGTATAATCATCAGCAATGCTTCCAGCCAATTTCTTCATATCTTGTCCAGTCCATCTTGATTCCAAACCTCCAATATTTTCGCGAAATTTTCTTTCAAATAATTCAGTATAGGCATCTGATATTTCGTTTATTTCCTTCGTAGAAAATATATTCAACTTGATGTAACCATTATCATCCCAGAATTGCTTCTGTTCCGGCGTTAAAAATTTCAAAGCGACCATTTTTAATTGTGAAATTTTCTTATGCAAAATGTTAATCTCTCTCTTTCAGAGTTAAATAATGCAATATCGCGTCTCGCGATTAATATATAGTTTACCCTACCCTAAAAATGTTTCTTTGGAAGGGGTTATCTATACATGATAAAAAGTATACATTTATGTATAATCACTATTGCCTAAACATCATTTTGTTTTCTCTTATCTTTTTATAAAGTTTCTTAATAATTGCGTAATTTATAAGACAGATTAGTGCTGTAACAATTAATTGTTAAATAAAACAGCTCGATAAGGAAAAAAATATTTAACATTATAATTATATATACAAAATAAAATATATCCAGCAATTACAAAATTTTTCCTATAATAAATCGGCAATAATATTCTTATCTTATCATTCAATTATAATTATCTATCTATTAATCAATAAAAAATCTATTGCTATAATACTTAAACACATAATTTTATACTGCAATTTTTAATATATAATTTTGTATTATAAGACTTATCATGTTTGTGGTATGTTGATAAAGAAAAATGTCTTGCTCTCTTTGATAATAACTGGAAATTTCTATCATGTGACCTCAAGACATTTGTCAAGTCATACTGACATCAATGTAATATCAGTAGTAAAAAACATACATATCAATAGTGCTTAATATTATTTCGTTAATCTTAATTACATAATAATGAATATGCATAATATAAATCTATTTATAACATCAGAGAAAAAAATTGATCATCCTATCTATAAAAATTTTCTGCTATGTCATGCCAAAATGTTATGGTCACAAATAGAATTTAAATCCTTTTATGATTTGTTTTGATTGATACCATCGATAGGAAGACTGAGTAGAATTATTATACTGAGTATATTGCACATCATCTTCATTCTCTAAGTAAGTCTTACACGAGTCATGATACACTTTAACAAGTGTCCTACAGTTGCACTGCATCTCTACTTGGTCATTCTGACATAGTTTAATCTTGAAGCAACCTGCTGTTTGTATAGGTGGCACATATTGCGGTTTAGGTAAAAAAAAATCAGATACTGAATTATTGTCACTCTTCTTCAGCATGATAAACATGTTCGTCATATTTAAAGGAGCGTTCATAGCCTTCTGAAACTCGTCGCATTCAAACATAGACCTAGAAATACAATAATCTGTATAAGTATTTTGATATAAATTCATGAATGTATTCTATCATTATTTTTCTTTATTAACCTCATAAGTTTCAAAAGCGGTTTCCTGGAGGAATGTTGATACTCTTTGTGTTGCTTGCTGTTGAGAACATACGAGGGAAGGTCTATGCCAATGTAGAACTTTGGTGATAGTATCGTAGCGCCAAGTATTATGGCAACTTCCTTCATATCGCAACCCTTGAGGAAAAATTGCGAGGACAAATGATCCTCAACGTTCTTCAGTGTGCTCGACAGAGCTTTGAAGGAGACTGCGTTTCTATCTGTTGTATTCTGGAATCTCTCTAATGCCTCGTACGTTAAGGGTATTTGCTGCTTTTGATACAAAATATATTTTATGAGCTCCATCACAACTTTTGTGCACGAATCACTGGTCCATGGTTCATCCAGCATCACATCAATCTCCATCTCGCTTTTTCTGTCTCTGGAGAACATTTTGAAATATAATAAACTTGAAGCAGAATCTGTGGAGATTTTATTTTGAAATCTCTGTCCGCCAAAAAAAAGAAGAAAGATAAATGTTCGTCAGAGAAATTTGCACTGCATTCACGCGATTCTTTCGCGCATCTCGTCAGTCAGGTTATATTTAAAAAAAAAAATAGGTTAGGTTAAGGGTAATTGAGTTAAAAAAAAATCCACAGATTCCGTTCTTTAAATTTTTTCGCCTTTTTCTCTTTTTCTCTAATGCAAATTAGATCTCTATCGTTTTAGGTGCAGAAAGCGTAGCTCAGTGCAATCATAAGGAACAGACATTTCCTGTGATATTAGCGCCAGATGTTGGTTGCCATGCCTGGTTAGTTACTAAATTCACTTTATTTATATTTCGCCGTTGAAACGCATGAATTTTGAAGTTTCAAAAAGCTGTGGGAATTGAAAAATAAAATTTTACGATGGAATTGAAGACGAAACAAACGAGGAAGCTGCTAGAGCTTTTGGAGCAACAAGTAATCAAATTTGTTAATTTTCAATCGATGTAGTAGTGCACTTAACAAAGCCAGCTATGAAAAATACGTTCTATGCCAGCTATGAAAAATAGATTCTACGTTGCAAAATTCTAGAGACTGTAGTTAACTTATTGAGAACGAAATCACAATTACTTTTTATTTTCTTTCAGCTTAACAAATTGTATTTATTGCTGATCACTGCTTCTATTAATCCATCAGAAATTTTGGTTACAAAATCATTACTCCATGAACAACTGCATTTTTTAACTCAGAGATTCAATAATTTAGGCGATGATAATTGGGACTGTGAAGAAGCAAATGTAAAATTTACTGATACAGTAACAAATTTGAAATATACTTCTCTATTGAAAAATATTGATGAGCTTGTAAGTTACAAGAGAATCTTGTAATACTTGATATTATTTTTTATTCCTATTAAATGTGTTTCATTAAATGTGTTTTCCTTTGTTTCTTATTATCTTTTAGATTAAGGATATTAAATGCGATAATATTGATAGCAATGCAGCCAGACATAAGACAGAATCATTACTTAATAATTTTACATCAGCTTTACGAGTATTGGAAGATTTAGAATGTTTGCCATTGAAGCAGAGGCTTCAGGATTGTCTGGATTATGTTAAAGAGATGAGCACAGCAAAAGAGATTGAGGATCTTCAAAATATAAAGGTAGCAATGAAATAAAAAATTGAAATATGTATTGAAATCTTTTAATGTGAATATTAATTCCCTTTGTGCTTTTAAACTAGGAATTAGGCACTTCGATATTAGAGATACTCGAACCACTACAGAATTATAGAAAAAGTTTAGCGTCTGCTTTTCTGTCGCAGAATCTAGCTTTATATACTTCTCAATTATGCACATCATTTGAAATGCTAGTACAACTGGCTCAGGAACAGCATCAATTAAATGCACCAATTTATGTAATAAACTATTTTACATTTATTTTTGTGCATAATTTAAGCTCTTTCTATATTTACATTGAACAAATATGTACAGGCTTGCAAGAAATATGTTTGTGAAAGAATATGCACTTGTTGTGAAATGATATTGAATTTGATGAATGACTCAAATCCATTGTTAGAAAAGGAAACTTGCGAAAGGGAGAATCATTTCGTTTACAGGTGAGAAAATAAATATTTCTTATACGTAATATTGCATTCACACAAATAATTCTGATATACTTGTAGAATGGATTTGGCATTAGACGTTATATTAGAAATACCGAGCAAAACGCATAAACAACAGCTATCTGAATGTGCAGAACTATGGTTGAGACTGGAGGACGTCTTCTCTCATGCTATGGCAATTACCCAAGTGTGTCAGCCATATAATTTTAAAGCCATAACTGGTTCATGCCAATCCATAGTGTTGGAGTACGAGAAATTAAAGCAGCAATTACTCTCGGAGATCCCAGATCCGGCGTTAAATAATTTGTTCATGCATACATTGACCGATGCTCTTTATCGTTTGGAACGTAAAGTTAATATAGCGGTATTAACGCTCGCAATGGAAATATTCAGCAATCCTTACATTACTTTGAAAAAACTCGTTATGACATGCGGAAATTCGTTAAGCGCGAAAAGAAGATCGAAAAATGATTTAAATGATCTCATAGAGGATTTTGACCAATTCTTTGATCAAACTATGCAAATTGGAATATTTGCGATCGCTTGTTGCAAAGACAAGAACCGTAAATTACTCTTCTTTATAAATTTTTTAACATTCTTTTTAAACAATAAAAAACATCTCATGTAAATTTGATTATTTCAGGCAATAACAAAATTCGTAATTGTCTCGCAGGATTTGAATCTTTGGAAACTGAATTAATTTCTGCCATAATTTCCTTCTATTTACATCCAGATAACAAAGAAATGCGTTCGAGTGTTAAATTATTGACTATGCAGTGGCAATTAGAAATGAATAAGTTTCAGAATGCTGTAAATCTCATTATAAACTCGGCTGCTTTCTGTCAAGTAAATATAATGAATTATAAAAGATTAAAAGAATTTTAGAGTTTTAGAGAATTAAGAGTGTACTTGAATATATTTTTTATACTCAGGTAGTTATGGATAGTCTTCAAGAACGTATAACGGCAATCTCAGATTGTCTGGATAATAGAGAGCCAGTAACGCAACTTCAAGTGCAAGGTATTGTTCAGCGAGCTTCAGCTTTGTCTAGTCAAGTCACAGCAATTGTAAATGACATTGGCACTGAAAACATTGATCGTCAAACAATAATGATGACAAGAGAATTGAAAGCAGGTAACTAATTCTGTATTATTACAATTAAAATATATATATGTAGTTTGCTGATGCATATTGTGCACATACTCTTTATTATAGCTATATTTGAAGCCAACACCGCTGCCAAAACTCTTCTGGTAGAGAATGCAACGGAGCCTCAACAACTGCGAGTGATAAAACGATGTGAATTAATATTGAATGTTGTTCAAAGATTACAGCCTGCTTTAGCTACAATTATGAACAATACAACGCATGAAAAAACTGTGAGAGGTCAAGGAGATTCCATTCATGGTACATAATGTTTATTAAATCAATAATGTTTACTAAAACAAGTAGGCTAATGCACTATCAAGGAAAAATTGAGCTAATGAAATTATGTGTGTATTATAGGCAGCATATCAAATGCCATGAACTTTCCATCCACAATTTATGGTTTGCCGCGCGATGAAAATAGTCTAGTTTATATTAGAACACCCTATACAGGTTTGTGAGAATTTCTACTCTCCGTATATACTCTTTCGCTTATACTCTTTCAAATTAACATCAAGTCTTATCTGTGTTTTAGTAAAAACGCATAAACCACAAGTGTCCATTCAACCGGCAAACAGTACAGTGCAGAAACCATCAGATCTGTCATATTTGATACCTTATATAAAGAACGGCCGTACATTGCGTAGCGAGCACTCCATCATGTATACACCGCATAAAAACAAAAATGTAACAGAGGTAGCCGTTAAAAATGAGATGTCCCTTAGGAATCTATCTAGCATTAGACAACATCTTTTTAGCAGAGATAGCTTCAGCATTCACGTCGATTTTGATATAGCCGAAGAGAGCATGGATTTAACAGGTAATGTATTTGAAGAGACCTTATAAATAAGAACTGTGATTACATTGGAAGTCATTTCAGCTGCTTTAGAAAAGATAACTTCATCGTCCACGTCAGAAAATGCAACGTTCTCTTCATGCCAATTCTCAAAAGTAGAAAATGTATCTTCGGGAAGCGTAAACAAAGAATTGGTTTTCAATATCGTAGAAAAACTAAGTCAAACTGTTAAACCAGAAACGGAAAGTTGTTTGAGCAAATCCGCGATAACGGAGAAAATGAGTGAATGTGCCATATCTGGTGGCGGTGATGCGTCCTTAATCATGGAATCGCGTCAAAAACTCAGTAGCGTTCGATCTCCAGACAATAAGGTACAAAAGTCAACCTCGGGGCAACATGAGGTATAAAGGAAGATTATAACCAGATATTTATAATTTGTTTTTATTTTAAGACCGTCTTGAGTGGTATCTTAAGATGCTAATACGACTCATTGGTTTAACATCTTAAGATTATACTTAAAACGTCTTAATTATAAGAAAGGACCAGCCTATATTTTTTTAATGTTAAACTAAGTATTAACGCATTTTTTAATTGATAGCATTTAAGGTGATGGTTACATCAATATATAATTATAAGTGAGAATATCAGATTGCACATATCTTTATATAATAATTACAATAAGGTTAAATTTAAATTTCAATTGTAAATGTTAAATTTTATCCAAAATTTTTATCATGACATAAAAAAAAGTTGAAACAAATTTGAAAAAAATTTTTTCTTCTGTTTATTCCTTTTCAAATGCGGAAGGAAACGAGATCGCCAGAAGTTATTAAAATCTCCCGGAAATTAATAAAAATTACTAAATTCATATGTTCAGCGAGGAGTGAGATACTTTCGAAAATCCCCAGAAGTTACTAAGATCGTAAATAATCAGTAAATAAATAAAAATCGCAAAGATAATGATTTCAAGAAATCGCAATTTTCGCAAATTTCTCGCGATTCCGCGTCCTTTTTTAATCGGGGACATATGGTTGCTCTTTGTAACTGTATTCTTCGCACTTTCCACCTTTCTTTTCTCTCTCTCTCTCTCTCTCCAACGTCTTAAATTATATCCCCATTTCGTTTCAAGTGCAGAAAGTACAACATAGTGCAGTTACCGAGAACAGCCTTCACACGTCTGAACGTATCGACTTCTCGTTATGTCGAAACGAAAACGATGTAATAAAGAAAATCATATTTTTCCGCACCTCCTAGTTAATGGTGGGTGAAAGACGACGGTGTGCTGGATCAGCGAGGAAGAGCGTAGCCGAGCAACCTGATTCGTTTCTAAGTCGGTCCAAATCAGTTCGCCGAGCAAAACATGGACGCCGTGGCGATACATACGTCGGATCCACCGCAGGGCGAGGACGCGATCACGTCCGCTATGAAGATATGCCGCATCTGCCTGCTCGACAATCTGATGATGCGCGATCTCTTCGCAGAGAGCGAGGTCGCGTCCCTATCGGTGAAGGCGATGAGCTTCGCCAACGTTAAGGTTAGATGCATAATTTGAAGGTTAGGTACCGATGCGATCGAAGCCTCCGCTTTTATCATCGCTCTCCCTCTTCTAATCCCGGATAGATTTAGATCTTTTGTCGATAATCCTCTAATTTGTCGCCATTCCTATCTTTCTATTTGGCTTAAAATGATAAGTTTCAGTTTATATCGAACCTTGCACATTTAGCCTTTAACACCTTCGCTGCCATCATAAAAATGTTATAAGAGGCCTGTTCTTTTAACTGAACTTTTTATACGGTTCATCTTTTCTATTTGTCCCTTGGAGAGAAAAAAGAGAAACATGAACAAGAAGTTTATTTAAATAGAACAAATTTATTACTTTCTTAAATGCCACGTAGTTAATACATATTATAATGAATTATTTGTTATGATCAGGACTGAGGCAGTGATGCGAATTCCGGGCCGCTTGCAGCACAATTATTAGCATGAAGAGAGCATAGACGAACACAACGCATGCGCAAGTATACATGAATATGAACTCATTGTAGTGTATGTATCTTCTTATGCCCCCTTCATGCTAGTAACCATACTGCAAGCAGCCCGGGATTTGCATCACTGAACTGAAGTACATAGCGTGCAAGTAAAAATGTACACATCACTGGCAATGGCTGCGTTCAGCATAAAAAGCAACTTTGCAACTGTTGTAAAATTCTTAAATATTATTGATTTATACATTCAAATTAAGAGCAAGACCAATCATATTAAAGAATTTTACAATAGTTGCAAAACTGCTTTTTCTGCTGAACATAGCCAATGTGCATAGCAGCAGAGTTGACAATTATAACATTTTGAAATAACTATTCTTTTTGAGTATAACTAATGACAAGGACTTTCTTTTGAGATACTAAACTATATGCTTTGATTAGATGTTACCAGGTGATGGTTTACCAACACAGGTGTGTTGTATGTGCGCTGACAAGTTGGAATCGGCATACGAGTTTAAGTTACAAGTGGAGCAAGCTGACAATGTTCTTCGAGAAAAGCTTGTGGGAGGAATAATAAAGGATGAATTGTTTCTTAATGAAGTTGAAATACACTTGGATGCCGAGAAGAATAATGGTTTGGAAGAAATGAATGACAGTGCTGATTATGAATCTACTGATACATTGCCAGTTGAAACAGAAACTGACAAGAACTTTCTGAAAAATCAATTAATTATTTTGGAAGCTGAAAAATTGGCAGAGACAGATGGAATGCAACAAGGTGAGTAAAATGTAATCGATGTTTCGAAATTCGAATTAAATATTGCTTTTATAATATAATAGCTTAAAGTTTCCGAATATCTAATAATATTGATTCTATTATTTAGATTCAGAACAAGATAACTTGCAAGAAAGCATTGAGGAAGAATTGCAGCAAGAATTAGCCAACTCGGAAGACAATGATATGTCAGATGCTATTGATGAATCTAGGGATGAAATATCTTCCAACGACAAGAATATTATTCGAAGTTGTACAGATACAATTCCAACAGAAGAACATAATTATATAATGCAACAACAGTGTATTATCTTGCATACTGAACAATTCTCCTTCCATAAAAAAATGCAGGAGACCGTACCAGAATTTAAACATGATATAACGGAATACAAAGAGTCGCTATCTGAACAAAATCAAGAAAATCAATCTGAGCAAAACGAAGAGATTCAGGCTGAACAAAATCAAGAAATTTCAACTCAGCAAATTCACGAGACACTAGCTGAGCAAACTGAAGAGACTCCAGTTCAAAATGCTCAAGCTGAACAGGAGAATCAAACTGAACAAAATCAAAATAAAAAAATGGAATTATTACAGAATGAAGTATTAAAAAATGATACTAATGAGCCAGTCGTGGAACAAGAATCACCTCAGAATGAAACTAGAAGAAGTAAACGTAAATTGGCTCGTCGGATATTCACCGAGCGGGATTCCGATGAGGAGAATTACTTTGAAAATCTGAATCTCAGTTCACGATTGAAAAAAGCGCAGGCAGATAAGACAGAGAAGATCTTTTTCATGTGTTACTTGTGCGATAAACAGTTTCTTTCAAAGAGCATCTTGAAAGAACATATGCATTCCCATGAAGAAGTAAGGAAAACATTGTCTCTGAAGAAAACACCGGAGAAACCGCAGAAGGTGCAGACCAGCGTTTCCGCTGTGAAAACGCCGGAATCAGGAAGAAAAGCCAACAAGTGCCCTTATTGTGGTAAAGAATACATGTACATAATCTCGTTTACTAAACACATTAAACAACACGAACGAGAGGGGCAGGAAGCGAAGGAAGATTCGATGTCATTTGAGATGTTTCATGAGGATGAGTACAGTCTAGACTTAGATAACGGCAACAAATCGGATGTTGAATGTAGAAAACAAAAGAGAGGAAGTATAGTCGACGACATTGCAAGCGACAATGATCAGGATAAAAAAGCGATAAGAAAGCGTAGTCTTATTGAGGAATTTATATGTAACAAATGTCCAGAAAAATTCGATACAAAGCGAGGTTTGCAAAAGCATTCGCTCACGCATGTTAGCTTCAACTGCAGCGTGTGCAACGAGGAATACGACACTCTAGAACAACTAAAAAATCATCGAACAAAGCATGTGGTCGAAGGCGTACTCACTGAGCAAGACTTGGAAGAGGATATGAAGCAAATTACCAAGTGCGAAGAGAATGATGATGATGACAGCAAGAACATCAAAGATGGAGAGAACAGTGAATCCGCCGAAATTACGAAGGAACTAAAGTGTCCAATATGTTCAATAACATTCTCACGCAAGAAAGCACTCTCCAGACACATGCAGACAACACACTCCGACACCCATTCTTACGAATGCAAGATATGCTGTCAACAATTTGCACGGAAGGATTTCCTACGCAGACATGCCGAGCAGCATGCACGAGTGAAGACTTACAAATGTACTCAATGTAATAAAACCTTCGGCAATGAGCTCACATTGAGAAATCACTTGGTTGCCACAAATCATAAGACATTTATACAGGGACAGGAATACGATCCCAACAAGCGTATAAAACGCGTGGCGGCGAGAGCAGCACAGAAAATCATCGATAAGATCAAGACTGAGGACGGTCTCGAAGATTACGATGATAATACCGATTACGATATTAAATTGGACAAGCATTATGTCATTAAGCATGACGCAAAGAAGTACAGATATAAGGAATTTGAGTGTACGATCTGTAATAAGAGGTACTGTTTGAAACAAGCATTGGTGAGGCACATGGAGCAACATGTAAAGAAGGAAAAGGCAGAGAAAGCAATGGAGAAAGCGGTGGAGAAACAGAAGAAGGAAGCGCAGAAGAGCAACACGAACGATAACGACGACGGCGATACCAACTCCGACTTTGAAAGTGGTCTTGACTGGCCAGTAGACAGCCATGAATGCACCACGTGCAAGAAGCAATACAGTACGAAGAAGTCGTTACTGCGCCATCAACTGTTACATGAGGAGCCAAATTTCGAGTGCGATATCTGCAGTATCAAGTTCTATCGAAAAGACAAACTAAAGGCGCATTATGATAAGTGCGCGGAAAAAAATCCTGATCAGGTGAGGAAATGCAACATCTGCGGCGACAGTTTCGAAAACAATGAGATTCTGCGCGAGCACAGGGCCAAGCACGTCACCGAGGGCATCTTAACGGAGGAGGATCTGAGAGACACCGAGCCAAAATCCGAAGAAAAGAGACTAAATGATAAAATGACCCGGAAAAGGAGGACCGATATTGTGGGACTTGAGTGTACCGAATGCAATAAACAATATACCTCTAGGAAGGGCCTGTTGCGACACATTCAGGTTCACGAGGGCAAGAAGTACCTATGTGAAATATGCCCGAAGAAATTCTATCGGCGAGAACACCTGAAGATTCACGTGGCAAAACACAACATGATCAAACCATTCAAATGCACTCGTTGCTCCAAACGTTTCATTAAGGAGGAACAGCTCAATAATCATCTGCCTAAGCATGATCGCACTTTTAAGAAGAACAAAGAGACCGATAGCTCGAAGAGATTCCTCTGTGAAATATGCAGCAAGAGCTTTACGCAGTCGACAACGTTGCTAGCGCATCTGCGCGCTCATAAGGGTATCAAACCGTATGTGTGCGAAGTATGCTCCAGACCATTCACCACTAATGCCTACTTGAAGATGCATATGCGCACACACACGCAGGAACGTCCGTACATCTGTCAATATTGTTCGCGAGCGTTTGCCCGTGCTGACACCTTGGCAAATCATTTGACGTCGCACACTGGCGAAGCCAAGTACCACTGCAAGTGCTGTCCGAAGAACTTCCGGCGATTGAAATCATTAAAGGAGCACATGTTTATTCATACGGGTCAACGACCTTACGAGTGTCCAACTTGCGACAGAAAGTTTAATAATAACGGCAGTCGCTACGCGCACAGCAAGCGTTGCAAACAGAATCTTTTGCAGACTCAGAACCGGGCGCAACAGGTGATTCAGCAGACACAACAGCAACAGCAACAACAACAGCTACAACATCAACATCAGCCACAGCAAGTGCAAATACAGATGCAATCAGAACCGCATCCAGTTAGGTTGCATCAAACCACGATCGGCCAGGCACAAGTAATCAAGGCGCAAAACATTAAAACAATCGCTATAGCGAGACAAGCTGAGCCTACGGTAACCACGCAACATCAGGTTATGCAGCATCAGGAAATACTAATGCCTTTAATCCTGCCACTTACCGTTACTCTTGCTGATGTAGGCGAAGAGGTGATACTACCTGAAGGTACAAAAATATTCACCACTTCTTAATCGAGCTATCTTTTTCGTATTTGATTATAATATGGAAAGGAAGGGACATACTTGTGAAAAACTATCTCGATGATACTTCTTCAATGACTTGAACGAGTTTTGTTCTCCTAATATCCTGTGACTATCATTTTCATTCCCACAATTCTCTATACGCATGGAAAATCCCGAAATGATAATGGAGTAACTCACGTTATCAAAGGATTTTCTTGTATATTGGATAAAGAAGGGTACGATGCTTCACAAGTGATAGAAAAGGATACGATAAATATATGAATTTAAGAGAGCGTATCATTTTGATTATGTATAAAACATTATATTGAAGTTTATTTTTACAACGGTGAAGGCGTTAATAAGCGATATATATGTATAATTTGTCTGGAAGTTTTAAGATATACCTTTTCATATATAATAACGTGTATTACTGGGAATGAATAAATGTCTTTGACAAATCCTGAGAAGACAGGAAAAGACAGATGTCTTTGTCATGAATGTGTACATGTAATATAGATTTTCTTTAAGAGACATGATATGGATAGGTTTTAAATACTTAAAGCTTAATGTATTAAATATTAGATTTATTTTCATTTAGTTTGTTCTTCCAGAGATCTTTATTCGTTTTCTTTAATGTCTAATCTTAAATACTTCCATTTTCAGAAAATAATTCATTCGCAAATAACTTGAAAGATATAAATCGATATCATAATTTCAATTATATTTACAATAAAGAATTATTGTAACATGTAATTGTGTAATTATATATGTATGTACATGTTCCGTGTGTTGCATCACATATGTCAGCTATTTTTTATAAATATCAATGCCTACGAAAAAAAGCATTTTATTAATTACATTTGTAAAATATAATCAATTTAATAAATGTAATTAATGGATTAATTTTATACAAGCAATATCTGTTAGAAAAGATATCACATTTATAAAATAATCTGACATATTGACCAACATGTTAATGCAACACGTGGTACATTATATATAATGCATACAATTAATATAATTACATGATAATTATAATTATATACATATTTTTAGTTCTCTTTGAAATTGATTTTATAATTATTTGATCTATTTTTAATTAATACATTGTATATGTACATTACTATTATGTTACTATTGATTCTTGTAGAAAGAAGTTTAAAAAGAAGTGATGTTATATAATAACATCGTTTGGAAGTAGTTCACATAAACTTTTAATCATATTTTTTATATTTAAAACAATTCTTCAAACAAGAATCACTAAAACAACTCTTATAATCAATTTACTAATTGATATTTTAACAATTTACTTTTTTGTTTTATTAAACCATATAATAGCAAAAATGACTAAGACTTTATAAATTATAAATTTTATAATAGATAAATTTCATGTGTGCAATGTGAGCTCTTATGGGCCACGTGCTCTTACACATAGACTGGGTTTGATTTGAATGCGTTCAGCATTTCTATCTTTGCATTCAACAAATAAAGGCAGAATGATAGTAGCGTTTAAAGCGCGTGAGCGTCCAAACCGAACGCAGCTATAATATTAAATTGTGTCCACATAACAATTGTAAAAGTTAGTGCGAAACTAAACCACATGTATAAATATATCATATAAACGCTGTTATCATATATATATGAGATATGATCTTTATTCTTATTACTTAGTTTTTGTTGTAATAAATAAAGTATTTGTTCTAATCTTATATTGTGATTTATGCTATCAGAATTGCTAAATTTACTTATTGTATATATTAATTCAAGCTGAAAAATCCTTTGTAATTTTACAATGCATTATAATCCAAAGAGTACAATAAATTAGAATACTGCATTAATTTAAGAACGATTTATTTGATCACATTGAATATATTTCAATGATTAATTGATCATAATAATGAAGAAGAAAGATGGAAAATTCATATACAATTAATTTTTCTATATATCTTTATTTATGTCAGGAAGATGTAATTGAAATAATCATTTGGGATTTTTATGGAAAGAGACGCAATGATTAAATGATCTTGTAATATTTATGACTTTATAACAAAATATTTCTACACAGTACGCGCATTTGTGAAATTATAGTTTAGATATAAAGATATACACAATCAACTTGAAAAATAGAAAAAATATATATTGTACTTTTAATTGAACTATCAATGTTTAGTAACAAAATTATCAGTCTTAACAGATTTTGGCAAAAGATACATTGGTTGGTTCTTGTTAAATGAAAAATTATAAGAGAGAAAATTTGTCATAACTTTCTAAATAATCTCTGTTGTTTTCAAATATGTATATAGCTGCAAAAAAATAAATAATATTCAATATATGTAATATACCAATAACCAACCTTTTTAATATAAATATTTATTTTATTTAGTCGCGTTTGTTAAATCAACACTATATACATGAAATATTATGGACAAAATATTAAATGCAGTATAAATAAATGCAATTTGATTTTATATAATGGTCACAATCTTTTTTTTTCTTTTATCTTTATCAAGTAGCAAAAGTCATTTTTGTTTCAGCAATCTATGACCCACAGGATATTAATTCCAGATGATCCTGCATTAACTCGTCCTAACATGCCGTGATCTCGCGTTTTGACTATGTATAAAAAGAGTAAGAGTGTATGAAACAAATTATTGCGGCCCTAAAAACATAAATATCATTATAAAACAAACATGGTATAATATATATTCATAAGATTTCAATTACCCGTTGTACTTCTTCATAATCGCTCGGAAGAGAATCGTCAGATAGTGCCAGGCTATAATGCGGTGGATTGATGGATTGACAGACTATTATCGGACCCTTATTTCGCGGCAATTCCATTCCAGATCTCGCCATATATCTCGATGTAAATGGCCTGGCGTCTGGCTGATCCAAAGGCGCTTCCAATTGTGTGTCCATGTAGGTTGAAATTAAATGCATTATTATCTGCAAAAGACATATAGAATGTCAGAAAAAATAAAAATTTCTAGAAGAGCTACAATCTCTTAGATACAAAGAATTTATAATTATTATAATTTATTCTCTATACGCTTACTGCGGAATCAGTTGGCAAGCTAGAATCCCACTCTTTACCATTGTGAGATCCACCACCGTTCCATTTAAATTCGCTCATGGAGCCTCCTTTTGCAAGTATTTTTATTCTTTTTACGAGATATTCCTGATTATTACAGAGCTCTAGAAAGGGAACTAATGTGGGCAGAGTGGGAATCACACAGACCAAAAATTGTGCTTGTGCAAGTTTCCTGAGTCTATCGAGACCTACATGGCCTGGCTGTGAGTCGCTCAGGCCGTGACGTATTAATGTTGCACATATATTGTCTATCTCCAATGCCACACGTTCGACAACTGTCTTGCTAATCCACTAAAATATTTTATATATATATTATATATTTTAAGTATTAAACAATTCTTATTTTTTATACCATTAATTATTTTTTTGTTCTATATTGTAACTCTTACCATTCGAAGATTGGCAGTCCATTCATTTACTTTATTTGAATCAACTCTATATTTCCTCCATACATCTAGTATACCAAATGTGCCTCTAGGAGAACTTCCTTCTTCAGCAGGGCTGGTTGCTTTTGTTTTGTCTAAATAATAATTTGATTTTTTTTAAATCTTACAGAGAAAAACATACACATGACATTAAATAAATCTTAGCTTTACCTATGGTAGGTGCCAGTTGATAAGCACATCTTCTTAACAATGGTGATACCTCACCAGGACTCCGAGTAGCAGGATGAGACCAAAAAGAACTCAAGAGATTGGAAGGTTGATCGACTTTCGGGGATAATACACACTTTCTTTGCTGTTCGACTTCTTTGAGATAAGTCTCAAGTTCACATTCATCATGAATAAGATCCTCATTTGTTAAGCTACCATTTAAAGAAATGTTCGTAGATTTACTGAGTGATCCATTGGAGCACACAGTTGCTTTAGGAGATGTAAAATTACTATATTTAAAAAATGGGACTGATGTCGAATAATCCTCTTGAAAAAAAAAAAAAAAAAACAAAATATAAAAAAGCTGTTATGCATAATAAAATTTAAGACTAATTCTAGTATAATAACAAAGTATTTTGCATACTATCACTCAGAATCGAAGATCCAAGAGTCGTTGAACGTCTGCTAAGATTTATGCATGACAAATTTAATAATGGACTTGGCTCTGGAGTTGTCTGCTTCTGAGGCACCTCGTCTTTAAACAGAGGATCATCTTCTGACACTCCTAAAAGCGGCCGTTGTTTAGAGCTCAGCGTAATCGGTTTCAGATTCAGGATCGCCCAGGTATATTGTATAATATGATACACAGCATTCAAAGCAAATAATGATGCTAAGCACCACTCAATCCAATAAATCGGTTTGTATGCGAATCCACCATAAAATCTAGAAAACAGAGCCAAGCTTCAGCTAAGAATCGTTATCATTTTAAATACAACTTAAGAGAAAAAAAGTCTTACATATCAAAAATTATGATGCTAAGTAGCACACCGTTGATGAAAAACCACATGATACTGTTGCGAGCTTTGCACTGCATTTGCCGTAGATCCAGTAATTGTTGTACTTGCGGTTTGGGCGTTAAAACTCTGCAAGTAACGTATTTATCATAGATTTAGAAAAGAATAAATTCTTTATGGAATATGTCCTAACCTCATATAATAGTTTAAAGTATATATTTACCTTGCATTGGGAGAAATGCATTTCATAGGAGAGTGGAAGTTACTCATATTTACAATCTATGTCACGCTAAGTTAAGCAATTACTATTATTATTATTATTATTATTCTGAATCTGAGAAACTATTATACTATATAATTTCCCACACAATTCGCAACACCGCTTTGAACGTTTTAAAGTTGCTGCCAATCTTCAGCTTTCTATAATTTTTTCCCTTAGGAAGGAAGAATTCAATCGTTATGGAATTTTTTTTTTTAAGATTACACACATGCTTGTCCAATAGGGAAACATTTTTAGAATGTTAGCTACACTGTCATTCAAAGAAGAATGAGAGAGAGATTCTTCGAAACTTTTATTAATAATTTCAACTTTCCAGAATAATAGATAAATTTTAAGACTTTGACTACTAAATTTTGATTACTAAACATTTATAAATAGATATACAAAATATAGATATCAATTTTATTGCAGAATTCATTTTATTAAAAAATATATAACAAGATTCATTTTCAAGGTTGAGTAAGTTAACTTCTTTCTTTAATTAAATTAAGTTAAAGTTAAACAGCCTTGAAAATTTAACTTAAGATAAAAAAGTTAATCCATGACATTAATTGAATTAAAAGTTAAGTTAATGAAAAAAAGTAATTGAAAAATTAAAAATTAAATTTGTTTTATTTCATGATTTTAAGTTAACTTTTTTTTAACTAAATTAAAGTTAAAAAGTTAATTTTTTTAACTAACAAGGAGAGACTCATATATGTATTTCACGAATTTTGATCACCTTTTGCGCGATTATTCTGGAGGGCATCAAAAAATAATCTATAACGTAATAAATTGCACTTCTACAGATTTTTCGAGAAAATCGTGATTTTAAGTCACGACGATGGATCGCTTTTAAACCTCTTTATTATTTGCTTAAATATAAATAAAATATTTGAAATTATTTAAAATTAAAAATATATATCTTCGAAACGAATGTATATCTAAGCATATAATTTGAGTATAGATCTGTATAACACCAAATTACCCTGTTTTTATCCAACCTAATGTTAACTTTTAAAAAATCAAATTAAAAGTTAATATAGGGTCTTTCAATAGGGACGCTCGAAATTTGTTAGATCATAGTAGCCATGTTGTTAAAGTGACATCTGTCAAATTTGTTGTGAATTGTTTAGTAGTGTATGGCAAATCACTATGGAAGGTCATAGTGTTGAATAACGTGTGCAAATCATAAAATTTTATTATCAAAATCAGTGCTCCGTTCAAGAAACGTTCCGCGAAACATTACGTGATTTTTATCCTCGCTACAACTGTCCTGCCGAGTCGACTATTCGACGTTTGGTGGCCAAATTCGAGTCAACCTGTTCGATAAATAATTAGCCAATACCAGTACGTCGCCGAAACGCAAAGTCTGAAAACATCGCTGCTGTGCGTGAGAGTGAACGGGAAAACCCGAGGCGGTCAATTTCTCGTCGTTCACAAGAATTTGGCCTTTCTGCGACTTCAATTTGGCGAATTTTGCGTCGGGACTTGGGTCTGCACCCCTATAAAATTCAACTAACCCAGGAACTTAACGACCATAGACAACGCCGTGTGTTCGCTGATTGGATTCTGGAGCAGTTGGAAGTTAACCCAAATTTCGCCAAACAAATCATCTTTAACAATGAGGCCCATTTTTAGATGAATGGATGTGTGAACAAGCAAAATTGTCGAATTTGGGACGATACCAATCCACGCGAGATACACCAGCTTCAAATGCATCCCGAGAAAGGCACTGTTTGATGCGGATTTTGGTCTGGCGGAATTATCGGTCCATACTTCTTCCAAAACGAAGCGGGCATTGCCATAACCGTCAACGGCGAGCGCTACAGATCGATGATAAGCAACTTCTTGTGGCCTAAAATGGATGATATGGACCGATAACATGTGGTTCCAACAGGCGCTACGTGCCACACACTACATGTCACATTCTGCACGAGCGATTTGAGGGCATGGTTATCGCGCGGCGGCGATGTAAACTGGTCACCGAGATCGTGCGATTTAACGCCTTTAGACTTCTTCCTTTGGGGATATCTTAAATTGCAGATCTGTACGAATAAACCGCAAATAATTGATGCTCTCAAAGTCAACATAACAAACGCCATCCAGTAAATTCAACCAGATTTATTCGAGAAAGTCATCGAAAATTGGACCGCCTGAATATGTGTCACCAAGCGAAGCCGCGGCGGACACTTGAGCGACGTTATATTCCATACTTAATGCCATAAAATATTCTTTCGAATAAAAAAAAAATTGAGTGGATATCTCACATACAACTTGTTTTATTTATATTTAAAAATCGAGCGTCCTTATTGAAAGACCCTTTAGTTACCAATAAAATATAATTATATAAAGTTAAAAGTTAAAAGTCTAAAATATAACTAAATGAAATTAAAATTAATTAACTTTTTAATTTAATAATTTAACCTTGTTTATTTTATACTTAGATTAACGATACAATAATTATTTGAGAATTATAACCTCCTATATATATTTTTTAATCAGTAACTCTTATTAGTACTTTTAATCAGTTCAGCTTCCTTTTATGTATATCACATTACATTTAACACTTGACCAATTTTACAAGAAGCTTATTTTTAGTAATGTTATCACCTACAGAACATAGCACATCTTCAATCATTCCATCGATGGACGCCTTAATAATATGCTGTAAATAAAAAGATATTAGCAAAATCATATACGTATCGCGTTAACATTAATAATGTAGAACCAATAAATTCACCTCCATTTTCATAGCGACAATAACAAGCAATGAATCGCCCTTCTTTACTACATCTCCCTTATTAATGAAGATCTTATCAACTAATCCAGGTATTGGACTTAGAGTCGTGTATGGATTTTGCTCCGCTTGGCTCGTAATCGCAGTCACGAATTTGGGAGTGGGAATAATCAATTGCCATTCACGATCCTATAAATAAACATCTCATAGAACTATATATAGTATATTATAGAACTATATATAATATATTATAGTATATTATAGTATATTAAACACTATGCAATTAACTACCTTGGTGAATATGTATAATTTATTATTAAGTTTCACCGTTCGTGCTTTAATAATAATTCCGTCAATTTCTGCAAACAATTCTAAAGCACCATCAGTCTTCTTTAAAGTACCAGTTACTTTCCTCCAGGGTCCTAATCTGTTGACTCTCATTAGATATACGTCCGGTTCGACATATTTCACTTCCACTATGTTATTCTCTTTTTCAACATCGAAAAGAAACGTACGCTTCAACACATGATTTAATCTTAGTCCAGTTTCCACAGCAAACGGAGTAAAAGGATCCTTTGTTTCTAAGGATGTGCTTAATGACTCTATATCCTCATATAGAATTGAGGCGAGAGTTCCCTGTATCAATATTTTGTTAGAGGTATGTAACTTAGGGAATAGTTGTTCAAAGTTCTCCTCAATAAATCCCGTGTGCACTTCGCCACTTTGAAATTTCGAATGCTCACATAGATCTTTAATAAATTGTATGTTGGTATCCAAACCAGCGATCTGCAAATATAATTTTCCAAAAATAAATATCTAAATAAGGCTTATTGAATTAAAATTTAAAGAATATTAGATAATTAAGTGACACTATATATTTTTATCTGCAAGCGACAACCACTGTCGCTTTAACAAATTATTACGTGTAATATGATTATTATGCTGTAAATTTTTATTTTTAAATCCATTAAGGATGATCTAATGTAAGGCCAAATATTTAGATATCGAATTAATATAATTTTTTTTCATAATATATTGTAATTTATTAAGCATTAACTTCGTGCCTGACTCATTGCTCTTTTTGTGACACAAGTTTAATAAATAATTATTTCAATTAAATGTAATTATTTTATCTGGCATTGTACAATCTACAATGTAATCAGCCTTTATGAATTTTATTTTCAATTTTTTAATCACACTACTTACGTTGTATTCACTGAGCTTTGATATAAGTACATTGAGAGCTTCGCTTCTATCTTTTCCCCAGATCACTAATTTCGCTATCATCGGGTCATAATGTACAGATACTTCGTCGTTTTGTCGTACTCCAGTTTCGACTCTGACATTATCCGTTGCTTCAGGAGGCTTTAAATACAAAAGCTGACCTGCTCCTGGTAAGAAATCATTCCTTGGATTCTGTGATATCATAACAACGATAAATCCATTCAATAATAAATTAAATTGCGCTTATATTACACTTATTTGTCATGTGAGACATAAATAGACATAATATGATAGCGCTTACCTCAGCATAAATTCTTGCTTCGAATGCATGACCGTTAAGTGTAATCTGTTCTTGTTTGAGCGGGAGTTCTTCACCACTAGCAACTCTCAATTGCCATTCAACCAGATCCAAACCGGTAATTGCCTCGGTAACAGGATGTTCTACCTGAAGACGTGTATTCATTTCCATAAAGTAAAAACTGTGATTGTTCCGATCCATTATGAATTCTACCGTTCCAGCACCCACATATCCTACAGCTTTAGCTGCACGGAGAGCTGCTTCGCCCAGTTCTTGCCTGAGCTGTTGGGAAATGCCAGGCTGTAAAATAGAGTTATATATAATTGTTTTAGTCTCTTCTATTATTCCATAAATCTCAATAATAAAGATACATACAGCAGGCGCTTCTTCAATCACTTTCTGATGTCTTCTTTGCACAGAACAATCTCTTTCAAACAGAAAAACGGCATTCCCATGTTTGTCAGCAAAAATCTGTACTTCTACATGCCTAGGTTCGGCGACATATTTTTCCAGAAGCACTGCCGAATCACCGAATGCTTTCTCGGATTCAGTTCTTGCCGATTCCAATGCCTCAACGAAATCGGATTCTTTCTGAGCGATTCTCATACCTTTTCCACCACCACCGCGCACGGCCTTGATCATCAACGGAAAGCCAATCTTCCTGGCTTCCGCCAATAGAGTTTCATTCATCTGATCATCACCATGATATCCTACAAACATGCAGAATATTAGAAAGAAAATTCAATAAAAATAACATATGATCTTAGTTATCTGACATATATTCTTTTATGTAAGTTTAATTTTTTAGTTATCATACATTATATAGTTCTGTTTCATTTATATTCAACTTATTGTTATATTTATACATGTATTGTTTAATTTTAACTGTGTCGTTTATATAGTTACAAAAAACAGAATGTACTTTTTCTTTGATTGACATCTTGACGTTTTTTTTTATCATGTAAGTCTAATTATTTATTATTTATCTTGTATGTCCCATTTTAATTCTAATTTTATAATTTTATAATTTTATAATAATTTGATACAGTTAATTTGGTAATTATTTTGAAATATGCTTGAGCTCCATAATTTCTTACTGCAGCAAAAGACAGGGCTACAAATCGCTTTATTCGATTTATAATTGTATTATATTAGGTATTTACTATCAACGTTCTTTATTGTTATATTAATTTAAGTTGATTAAGATATTAAGAAGAATTCACATTAGGAACGAAACGTCTGTACATTTTGTATTAAATAATAAATAATTTGTACGCGGACATCCAGTGCTTGGCTCGCATCAATTTTCTTTGAGAAAGATAATTGTTTTAATATATATAGGATAGAAAAAAACATTTACCTTCTATGATAGGAACTCCAGCTTTAGTCATGATAGCTTTTGAGGTATTCTTTATACCCATATCTCGTATGGCACTAGCTGGAGGACCAATAAATATAATATTCTCCTTCTGACATAACTGTGCAAATTCTGTATTCTCCGAAAGGAATCCGTATCCAGGATGCACGGCTTGACATTTTGCCTGCTTGGCCACTGATATAATCTTGTCTTTTCGCAAGTAACTCTGACTAGATTGAGCTGCACCGATACAATAAGCTTCATCAGCTTGTTCCACGTGCATAGAATTCCTGTCGGCTTCGCTGTAGACAGTCACGGTCCTTATACCAAGTTTCTTGGCAGTTTTTATTATACGACATGCTATCTCTCCGCGGTTTGCTATCAGAATCTGTTAAAATAGATCCACATTACGGTAAACATGTCTCTTATATGATTCTAGTCATTCTAAAAACTGACCTTGTTAATTTTGTTAATCTGTGAAACCGATTGATGTGAATTTCGGGCGTACGAGGTTAGCTGACTCCTATGATTACGTTAGTGTATAATTAATACGTGATTTATAAATAATGAGCACAACAAAAGAACTGAGAAGATGCTGTATGCTACTTGCCTGTGAAACACTGACTTTAATTTTCCAAAATGATACATAATTTGTATGTTCCAATGCGATGAATACATAATAAGCAGCTAATCTAATAAACGTACTTTCCTAAGTTTATTTATCTTTCCTTTTTGTGCTAGTCATTGTCAGTGTTATCAACTCTGATAAACACCATGTGCTTGAATATCATGTGATTATTCTTATCAGTCACCTATGACATCATGCTTATTTATAAATTATAACTTGATCCTTTGAAGAATATATTTAACAAAAATTCTTGTAAAGATTATAGCAATAAAATTGTAACGTTAAAATAAGTCCAAAGTATTGTATAAATTTTTAAAACAAATTTTTTAAGTCATCTATTTAATAACAATTTATATTATCATTCAAAGGAAATGATCTTTTCGAATTTATTCAATTTATTTTTTTCCGGCTGCTAAAAATTTTCAATTAAGGAAATTTAAAAAAAAAAGACAATAAAATGCTGCAATCATATTGTCTCACCTCTATGTTTTATTAAAAAAATAGAGATTCTGAATATTTAGATACAAAGGTAAAGAGGATGATAATGCAGAAACCTGCCTAAAAAAGGAAGCATAATAAAATGACAAAATTTGAAAAAAATAGAAAAAAAATTATATAAAACATTAGTTAATATTATGATTACAATTATTGCTACTCATAGTTCAGCATTTAAATTAAATCTTTTAACACAAAAATAAAAAAATATGAGATTAATAATTTTAAATTAATTTTAATTTCGATTAAAATTACTTTTTATCCTTTTCTAATTTTTAGAATTACAAAAAACAAAAAATAAATTGAACAGAGATAAAGTTAATTTTACATTTGTGGAATTCAGCCTAATAAAGAAAAAAGTTAACAATATCAACACATAGATCTCAATTTGTACAAAACTAGGATGTAAAAATAAAATAATTAAGAACTTATTTCCATAACAATATGTATGATCTAAAGACACCATAGTATTTCGGCAAGCGAAGCGTCGTAAGACACTGCTATATAATATATCTATAGTACATATAAAGATATCTCCCCTAATTTTTATAACTTGCTAATACACAACTGCAATTCCTTCTCTGCAGGAAATGCCGCGAATCGTTTATTTACATATTCATCCGTTACATCGGTCAAGGATGATGGCTTCCATATTGGTTTTTGATCTTTGTCAACTAAAAGAGCTCTGACACCTAGAAATAAAATATTGATCTAAAAATACAACCTGCAAAATGTGTACCTAAAATTTCATCTTATTACCTTCGTAGAAATCACCATCTCTGGTTAAAGCGGTACAGGCCAATCTATATTCAGTTTTTAAACAATCTGCTAAAGATTTTTCTTTTCCTTCATCAATCGCTTTTTTGGTGATTTTGAGAGAAGATGGAGACATTTTAAGCAATATTTCTATATTCTTTTGTGCCCAGTCCGAATTATCTTTCTTCAGTCTTAATATAAAAAACAAATTATATGTTTTATTGTATTACAAGTGAAAAAATATTAATTTAACTTTTTAATAATTTTAGCTTACCTTTCAATTATCTCTTCAACGGTTGGAGCAGAAAAACAATTTTCTATCTGTGACATATGAGGTGCTAAGCTGAATTCATGATTTAATTTTTGTTGATACTTATTTAAAATGGGCTCAATGTCGACTTTACGCAACGCAAATAAATCGTGTTTTAAATCTGCGAGTTTCTCTGATGGTACAAAATGCGTCGCAATACCAGCAAGGAAAACATCGAAACCTTCATAAAACATATAACTTATAAATGTCTGTTCATGTACATACAATAGAATTCTAAATAGAACTGAAGTTATACCTTTCAATCTGTGTCCTGTTAAACCTAAATATAAACCCAGTCTGCCTTTTAATCTGGATAAAAAGTAAGTTGCACCAACATCAGGAAACAATCCTATTGCCGTTTCTGGCATAGCAAACAGAGTTTTCTCCGTAGCAATTCTATACTTGCCGTGTATAGATAATCCAACACCACCTCCCATTGTTATCCCATTGATGATAGCAATATAAGGCTTCTTATATGTTCCAATCAAATGATCTAAACTAGAAACAAAAGAAAAAATCATTCTGCTCTCACAAGTAGATAAAAGATGCATTTATTCTTGAACAGACACTTACGTATACTCTGTCCTGAAAAATTCTTCGCCCTGTAGATGCCCTGCTGATTCATTCAATGACAAGACAAGTGCTTTGACATCACCACCCGCGCAAAACGCTTTCTCACCCATACCTTCTATTATTACCAGCTTCTTTGAAGACTCCCATTGTTTGAGGATAGAATATATTTTTTGAACCATGGACAAATTTATAGAATTCAACGCTTTAGGTCGATTTAAAACTATTATGCCATTATTCCCAACCTTTTATATACAAAATAAATATAATCTTAAATAATTCTGATAAATTAATAATATTTGATAAATATAAAACATCTTAATCATAATAATATGCAAACATACTTCTTTTGTAATGACTTCATCCATGTTTATTTGTACATTGGATGTTTCTTTAATGTTTGTAGATACTAAAATTACAGGATTAGAGATCTAGTTACAATTTAGAAAGAGAATGATGATATAAACATTAAATAATATCTCAATAATGATATAAATATCTAAAGTCTAAAAGGATTCTTTTATGTACATTTCAAATTGATATGCTAAAAAGAAAAATATCACTGTGTATTATAGATAGAAAATATTTAATATTTGACAGAAATGTTTGTGTGAAAAATGAATAAAATCATCAGTAATTACATCGAAGACATAGAAAATGTATCATCACCTGTAACAGATCCTGACGTCATCAATCGTCTAACAGTAGCATGTGCGATTGTAACACTAACGCTCGAAGAATATAATTTTTCTGCAAAGCACCGTATCTAAATAAAATAATGATATATTACATCAGTTACCTGACAGGCAAAATTCTAATTTATACATTAAATCAAAATTACCATATTTGTAATCTGAATGCTAAGTGTTAAAATAATATAAAATATGTAATTGCTGATTATCGCTATTGATATTGCAAAAATATTCTTCACTTTTAGAGTCGATTGTAACAAAAATATATATACAGTAATGAATTCTGATGTATTCATTTAGCTGATTGGTACAACAATAAATCAGTATGTCTACACATGGCTGTGTTTCAAATTCACTGCCAGCGCTGAAAATCTACAGTTTACGTTATGTATACTATACTATACTGCCCGTATTCAATATCCTCTAACAATGATGTTAGCGGATTAACATGCTATAATTTACGTTACGCATACTATAGAATTTTAGAGATAGCGAGAAGCACAGACTTTTGCATAACGAATAACACGTAATGCATAAGAAAATGTACCAATCAAAGTTCCTTTCCATTCCTTCGTTTCCTTTCTTTCCATGAAATAAAGAACTCTGATTGGTTGAATTTCTTATGCATTACGTGTTATGCGTAATGCAAGAATCTGTGCTCTCCGCTGTATAAATCTTTAACACTGGCAATGAATTTTAGAACACAGTACCGTCAATTCAGAATATGGATATCCATATGGATGGATATGGATTGGTAAGTATAACCACTAACGAAATACTATTAAAGACTGACATCCTTATAGGTTGCGTTCCAAAATTCTGTCAAATCGAATATTGTTTTATCCTTGTTATTAAATGTTGAATAAAGAGTACTCGGAGTTGACTGAATCAAGTTTTTTCGAACGCACTCATGGAAGCTCGTTCTTGTGAATATTAAAGTAATTAAAAGTTAAAAACTGATAATATTGTACTAATTTTATGATTTATTAGTTTAGTAGACGTAATTATGTATTTATAACTCAATAATATCCTATTTTTTTTTTAAATTGTGATTTCAATATTGTCGTCAAAATTTGATTTTCAACAGAGACGATCGCAGGGAAAAAAATTATAATTTTTCTGCAATATATAGAATATTATAGCTTTATAAGTATGCATATTTATTTATGGAACATTTATGCAATAAAAAATCATAAATTTAATAATGTATGAGTTAAATATTTATGTTAATAAATTTGTATCAATTGTCGATAATGTCAGCATTCTTCAATTATCTCTTCGGGATTCTTTTTATACGTCGAAAATTTGCCCAGGATTGACACTCTTTAATAGTATCTCATCGATGGTATAACCTGGTATAATTTACCTACTTTCTAAAGGATAGATTCCTGCATTATCATTTACATTATCAAGATCGAAACCATTTGAGATTATACTTTTTATTTAAAAATGTTAATGCAAAAATAAGAGGAATAATCTCCAGTGGCTTTGATAATGAAAATATTATCCAGGATGATCCTGAACAATATTCAAAAGATTTTAATCGTCGGTCGGACATTTTGTTAATGCCAGCAGTACTGTAACTTTCAAGTCTTATAATTTAAAACGTAATAAAAAATAAATATATTATAATGTTTTGTAAGACTCTTGACACCAGCTATTAGAATTCTGAAATAAAAAGGGTGTTCCTTAAACAAATCGACGTGACTTGATATTGACGACGCTACTCAAGGTTAAACTGTTAACATCATTAAATACATCACTTTATATATTGCAAAATTTATCTGAAACATTTTTCTCAAAAGCATACTTTTCGAAATATTCAATCGATCCGGGACATATAATACTTTGGGACATATAATACCGGGACATATAATACTTTGTATAACACATACATATATATCTCAATGTAAACTAAACAGGCTATAATTATATGTATTGTATATTTATGTTTACGCAATTCTTTTGCTATGACTAGTTGCTAAAGGCTAGATAGAGTATTCCCTGGTGAAAATTTTTCTCATAATTTTTGTACGAATTGTAACATTTTTCAGAAATACTCAGAAATATTCAGAAAATTTACATCTTCGCTCAAAATTTTTCATACAAGTGAATTCTATAATATTCTGAAATTTCTCATCCCATAATTTTTAAAAAGTATTTTAAAATTTTTTAGATTTTATAAAATTTTATCAAAAATTATACTTATAAAAAATATTAAAAATTTTATATATTTCATTTAAATATTTCATAATTAACATATATAAAAAATTCTGAGAAAAGATGTAGATTTTTTGAGAAATGTTCCAATTCGTATAAAATGTCACAAACTTAAAAAATTATAGAAAAATTCTAAAAAATTATATAAAAAATTCTGAGAAAAATTTTTATTAGGGCATTTGATATTGATGTGTGTGTGTGTGTGTGTGTGTGTGTGTGTGTATTAGCAAATATAAGGACCCCATTCGTCGCTTCCGTAGTATTTTATGATTCCAACCCTCTCTGCTGTGCGTGCATACATGCGTGCGTGTATGCGTGGATAGTTGTAAAATGTGAATGCGTTTGCGCGCGCACACACGCTCGCACACACAAACATGATGTGCAAACTCCGACCGAGAGGAACCTCCTCGTGATGCCTCGGACGCAAATGCCGGCGGAACATAACTAAAATCTTGCAAAATATAGGATCCACTTTGGAACGTATAACTCGATCAGCTCCTAGAAAAGCTGGAACAATTTTCTTTTCATTATTTTAAAGAAAAAATTCTCAGCTTTAAAACTGATTTGGTGACGTTTTTCACCTCGTTGTTGATTTGCTCGTGAAAGGCTGCAATATCATGACATTCAAGACTCTACACTCCATTTTTTCAAAAAAACAGTTTAACAAGAAAATTTTACTTAAGCCATTTGAAAGTAGAGGCTAAAACGCGCCAAGAAAAATATATTCTGTGATTCCTGAAAACCGAGATATTAGTTTCTTAAAATCAACAAATTTGCGGTTTTAAAGTGCTCCTCTAATTTTTTTGTGTGAGAGTGAGATTGGTATTTATAGTCCAGCAAGTTTCTAAATTAAATCCTTTAATACAAAAATAAAAAAAATATACGAGATTAACCAATTTAAGATTAATTTTAATCTCAATTAAACTCTTAAAATTAGAAAAAATAAAAAATAAATTGAATAGATAAAGTTAATTTTACATTTGTAGAAATACAGCATAGAAAAGAAAAAAATTAACAATGTCAATGATTTTACTATAGATCTCATTTTGTATAAAATCAGGATTAAAAACAAAGTAGAAACCTGTTTCTATAACAATATGTATATATATTTATATATATCCACAGTACATATAAAAAAATATCTTTTAATTTTCATAATTTGCTGGTTCACAACTGTAATTCCTTCTCTGCAGGAAATGTCGCGAATCGTTTATTTACATATTCATCCGTTACATCGGCCAAACATGATGGCTTCCATATCGGTTTCTGATCTTTGTCAACTAGAAGAGCTCTGACACCTAGAATTACAATATTGATCCAAGAATACAACTTGGAAGATGCACCTAAAATTTCATCTTATTACCTTCATAGAAATCACCATCTCTGGTTAAAGCAGTACATGCCAATCTATATTCGGTCTTTAAACAATCTGCTAAAGATTTTTCTTTTCCTTCATCAATCGCTTTTTTGGTGATTTTGAGAGAAGATGGAGACATTTTAAGCAATATTTCTATATTCTTTTGTGCCCAGTCCGAATTATCTTTCTTCAGCCTTAATATAAAAAACAAATTATATCTTTTACTGTATTACAAGTGAAAAAATATTAATTTAACTTTTTAATAACTTTAGCTTACCTTTCAATTATCTCTTCAACGGTTGGAGCAGAAAAACAATTTTCTATCTGTGACATATGAGGTACTAAGCTGAATTCATGATTTAATTTTTGTTGATACTTATTCAAAATGGACTCAATGTCAACTCCATGCAACGCAAATAAATCGTGTTTTAAATCTGCGAGTTTCTCTGATGGTACAAAATGCGTCGCAATACCAGCAAGAAAAACATCGAAACCTTCATAAAACATCGAAACCTTCATAAAACTTATAAATGTCTATTTATGTATATAAAATTCATAATAGAATTGAAGCTATACCTTTCAATCTGTATCCTGTTAAACCTAAATATACACCTAGTTTGCCTTTCAATCTGGACAAAAAGTGAGTCACACCAGGACACAATCCTATTGCCGTTTCTGGCATAGCAAACAGAGTTTTTTCCGTGGCAATTCTGTATTTGCCGTGTATAGATAATACAACACCAGCTCCCATTGTTATCCCATCAATAATAGCAATATAAGGCTTCTTATATCTTCCAGTAAAATGATTTAAACTAAAAACAGAAGAAAAAATCATTTTGCTCACATAAGTAAATAAAAGATGCATTTACTCTTGAACAGACACTTACGTATTTATTCTTCTGAAAAATTCTTCGCCCTGTAGATGTCCTGCTGATTCATTCAATGATAAGACAAGTGCTTTGACATCACCACCCACGCAAAACACTTTCTCACCTTCTATTATTACCAGCTTCTTTGAAGACTCCCATTGTTTGAGGATAGAATATATTTTTTGAACCATGGACAAATTTATAGAATTCAACGCTTTAGGTCGATTTAAAACTATTATGCCATTATTCCCAACCTTTTATATACAAAATAAATATAATCTTAAATAATTCTGATAAATTAATAATATTTGATAAATATAAAACATCTTAATCATAATAATATGCAAACATACTTCTTTTGTAATGACTTCATCCATGTTTATTTGTACATTGGATGTTTCTTTAATGTTTGTAGATACTAAAATTACAGGATTAGAGATCTAGTTACAATTTAGAAAGAGAATGATGATATAAACATTAAATAATATCTCAATAATGATATAAATATCTAAAGTCTAAAAGGATTCTTTTATGTACATTTCAAATTGATATGCTAAAAAGAAAAATATCACTGTGTATTATAGATAGAAAATATTTAATATTTGACAGAAATGTTTGTGTGAAAAATGAATAAAATCATCAGTAATTACATCGAAGACATAGAAAATGTATCATCACCTGTAACAGATCCTGACGTCATCAATCGTCTAACAGTAGCATGTGCGATTGTAACACTAACGCTCGAAGAATATAATTTTTCTGCAAAGCACCGTATCTAAATAAAATAATGATATATTACATCAGTTACCTGACAGGCAAAATTCTAATTTATACATTAAATCAAAATTACCATATTTGTAATCTGAATGCTAAGTGTTAAAATAATATAAAATATGTAATTGCTGATTATCGCTATTGATATTGCAAAAATATTCTTCACTTTTAGAGTCGATTGTAACAAAAATATATATACAGTAATGAATTCTGATGTATTCATTTAGCTGATTGGTACAACAATAAATCAGTATGTCTACACATGGCTGTGTTTCAAATTCACTGCCAGCGCTGAAAATCTACAGTTTACGTTATGTATACTATACTATACTGCCCGTATTCAATATCCTCTAACAATGATGTTAGCGGATTAACATGCTATAATTTACGTTACGCATACTATAGAATTTTAGAGATAGCGAGAAGCACAGACTTTTGCATAACGAATAACACGTAATGCATAAGAAAATGTACCAATCAAAGTTCCTTTCCATTCCTTCGTTTCCTTTCTTTCCATGAAATAAAGAACTCTGATTGGTTGAATTTCTTATGCATTACGTGTTATGCGTAATGCAAGAATCTGTGCTCTCCGCTGTATAAATCTTTAACACTGGCAATGAATTTTAGAACACAGTACCGTCAATTCAGAATATGGATATCCATATGGATGGATATGGATTGGTAAGTATAACCACTAACGAAATACTATTAAAGACTGACATCCTTATAGGTTGCGTTCCAAAATTCTGTCAAATCGAATATTGTTTTATCCTTGTTATTAAATGTTGAATAAAGAGTACTCGGAGTTGACTGAATCAAGTTTTTTCGAACGCACTCATGGAAGCTCGTTCTTGTGAATATTAAAGTAATTAAAAGTTAAAAACTGATAATATTGTACTAATTTTATGATTTATTAGTTTAGTAGACGTAATTATGTATTTATAACTCAATAATATCCTATTTTTTTTTTAAATTGTGATTTCAATATTGTCGTCAAAATTTGATTTTCAACAGAGACGATCGCAGGGAAAAAAATTATAATTTTTCTGCAATATATAGAATATTATAGCTTTATAAGTATGCATATTTATTTATGGAACATTTATGCAATAAAAAATCATAAATTTAATAATGTATGAGTTAAATATTTATGTTAATAAATTTGTATCAATTGTCGATAATGTCAGCATTCTTCAATTATCTCTTCGGGATTCTTTTTATACGTCGAAAATTTGCCCAGGATTGACACTCTTTAATAGTATCTCATCGATGGTATAACCTGGTATAATTTACCTACTTTCTAAAGGATAGATTCCTGCATTATCATTTACATTATCAAGATCGAAACCATTTGAGATTATACTTTTTATTTAAAAATGTTAATGCAAAAATAAGAGGAATAATCTCCAGTGGCTTTGATAATGAAAATATTATCCAGGATGATCCTGAACAATATTCAAAAGATTTTAATCGTCGGTCGGACATTTTGTTAATGCCAGCAGTACTGTAACTTTCAAGTCTTATAATTTAAAACGTAATAAAAAATAAATATATTATAATGTTTTGTAAGACTCTTGACACCAGCTATTAGAATTCTGAAATAAAAAGGGTGTTCCTTAAACAAATCGACGTGACTTGATATTGACGACGCTACTCAAGGTTAAACTGTTAACATCATTAAATACATCACTTTATATATTGCAAAATTTATCTGAAACATTTTTCTCAAAAGCATACTTTTCGAAATATTCAATCGATCCGGGACATATAATACTTTGGGACATATAATACCGGGACATATAATACTTTGTATAACACATACATATATATCTCAATGTAAACTAAACAGGCTATAATTATATGTATTGTATATTTATGTTTACGCAATTCTTTTGCTATGACTAGTTGCTAAAGGCTAGATAGAGTATTCCCTGGTGAAAATTTTTCTCATAATTTTTGTACGAATTGTAACATTTTTCAGAAATACTCAGAAATATTCAGAAAATTTACATCTTCGCTCAAAATTTTTCATACAAGTGAATTCTATAATATTCTGAAATTTCTCATCCCATAATTTTTAAAAAGTATTTTAAAATTTTTTAGATTTTATAAAATTTTATCAAAAATTATACTTATAAAAAATATTAAAAATTTTATATATTTCATTTAAATATTTCATAATTAACATATATAAAAAATTCTGAGAAAAGATGTAGATTTTTTGAGAAATGTTCCAATTCGTATAAAATGTCACAAACTTAAAAAATTATAGAAAAATTCTAAAAAATTATATAAAAAATTCTGAGAAAAATTTTTATTAGGGCATTTGATATTGATGTGTGTGTGTGTGTGTGTGTGTGTGTGTGTGTATTAGCAAATATAAGGACCCCATTCGTCGCTTCCGTAGTATTTTATGATTCCAACCCTCTCTGCTGTGCGTGCATACATGCGTGCGTGTATGCGTGGATAGTTGTAAAATGTGAATGCGTTTGCGCGCGCACACACGCAGCATTAGCAGCAGAGAGGATCATTAAACACCATGGAAGTAACGAATTGTAGGACCCTTATCTCTACTGAGACAGATAGATACACACACGCGCGCACGCACGCTCGCACACACAAACATGATGTGCAAACTCCGACCGAGAGGAACCTCCTCGTGATGCCTCGGACGCAAATGCCGGCGGAACATAACTAAAATCTTGCAAAATATAGGATCCACTTTGGAACGTATAACTCGATCAGCTCCTAGAAAAGCTGGAACAATTTTCTTTTCATTATTTTAAAGAAAAAATTCTCAGCTTTAAAACTGATTTGGTGACGTTTTTCACCTCGTTGTTGATTTGCTCGTGAAAGGCTGCAATATCATGACATTCAAGACTCTACACTCCATTTTTTCAAAAAAACAGTTTAACAAGAAAATTTTACTTAAGCCATTTGAAAGTAGAGGCTAAAAC
>NW_017259270.1:84676-91126 GCF_001594045.1 Atta colombica | reverse complement strand
GTCTTTAAACAATCTGCTAAAGATTTTTCTTTTCCTTCATCAATCGCTTTTTTGGTGATTTTGAGAGAAGATGGAGACATTTTAAGCAATATTTCTATATTCTTTTGTGCCCAGTCCGAATTATCTTTCTTCAGTCTTAATATAAAAAACAAATTATATGTTTTATTGTATTACAAGTGAAAAAATATTAATTTAACTTTTTAATAATTTTAGCTTACCTTTCAATTATCTCTTCAACGGTTGGAGCAGAAAAACAATTTTCTATCTGTGACATATGAGGTGCTAAGCTGAATTCATGATTTAATTTTTGTTGATACTTATTCAAAATGGGCTCAATGTCGACTTTACGCAACGCAAATAAATCGTGTTTTAAATCTGCGAGTTTCTCTGATGGTACAAAATGCGTCGCAATACCAGCAAGGAAAACATCGAAACCTTCATAAAACATATAACTTATAAATGTCTGTTCATGTACATGCAATAGAATTCTAAATAGAACTGAAGTTATATACCTTTCAATCTGTGTCCTGTTAAACCTAAATATATACCTAGTTTGCCTTTCAATCTGGACAAAAAATGAGTCGCACCAGTATCAGGACACAATCCTATTGCCGTTTCCGGCATAGCAAACAGAGTTTTTTCCGTGGCAATTCTGTATTTGCCGTGTACAGATAATCCAACACCACCTCCCATTGTTATCCCATCAATAATAGCAATATAAGGCTTTTTATATGTTCCGATTAAATGATTTAAACTAGAAACAGAAGAAAAAATCATTTTGCTCACATAAGTAAATAAAAGATGCATTTACTCTTGAAGAGATGTATACTTACGTATACATTCTCCTGCAAAATTCTTCGTTTTGTAGATATCCTGCTGGTTCATTCAATAGCAAGACAAGTGTTTTGACATCACCACCCGCGCAAAACGCTTTCTCACCTATACCTTCTATTATTACCAGCTTCTTTGAAGACTCCCATTGTTTGAGGATAGAATATATTTTTTGAACCATAGGCAAATTTATAGAATTCAATATTTTAGGTCGGTTTAAAACTATTATGCCATTATCCCCAACCTTTTATATACAAAATAAATATAATCTTAAATAATTCTGATAAATTAATATTTGATAATATTTGATAAAAATAAAACATCTTAATCATAATAATATGCAAACATACTTCTTTTGTAATGACTTCATCCATGTTTATTCGAGTACTAGGTATTTCTTTAAATACTGGAATTGCAAAATTAAAGATCTATTTATAACTTAGAAAGAGAATAATGAACACTAAAATATATCTTAATAATGATATAAATGTGTAAAATCTAAAAGGATTTTTTCAAATTGATATGTTACGAAAAAAAATATTATTGTGTATTTTATAGATAAAAAATATATTTAATATTTTACAAAAATATTGTGTGGAAGAAGAGTAAAATTATCAATAATTGCATCGAAGACGTAAAAAAATGTATCATCAAAAATGTATCACCTGTAACAGATCCTGACGTCGTCAACCATCTAATAGTAGCAGATGAAATTGTAACACTTTTGACACTCGAATAATGTAGTTTTCCTGCAAGGCTTCGTATCTAAAAAAAATAATGACATATTATGGTATCAGTTACTTGGTATTCAAAATTCTAATTTATACGTTGAATTAAAATTACCATATTTATAATGTAAATACTAATGCTAAGTATTAAAATAAAATATGTAATTGCTCGCTATTGATATTGGAAAATTCTTCGCATTCAGGGTTGACCGTAACAAAAAGGTATATATTCTGATATATTTATTTATTGCGTCAGCTGATTAACACTACAATTAGAATGCGTTCCGAGTTATGCGTGAATGCCCATATTCATAATCAGACCTTGTATTTAAGGCTTCCTTAAATTTATCTTTAGATGTCCAGCAGCCAATGAAATAATTCGTAGAGTATCTAAAGATAAATTTAAGGAAGCCTTAAATATAAAGCCTGACTATGAATACGAGTATTAATCAGTATGCTATGGATGACACACATGTATGACTATGTTCCAAAATTCACTGCGCTGAAAATTTATAGTTTACATTATATATATTACAAGGCTCGGCACGATTGGCACCATTGATCGATTTTCGATTCGATTCCACTTGATACTCTATTCTACAACTCATTAAAACAGTAACCATATTATTGCGCAAATGTGATATGGCGTTGATGTTCCTTTGTGATGTCAATAAGTAGTCATGATGTACTTGAATTCCATAATGTAAAATTCTATTGTAAATCCATTCTTCGGTTCGTGGTGAGAAAAGGTAACATCAAATATAATAAAATATTTATGCGTAAACTTTATGGTACATACAAATGTTTTATTATTTAACGCTTCCTTTTCTCGCCACAAATCGAAGAATTACAACAGAATTAGATTTACAATAGAATTCAAGTATTGTACATCATGATTACTTATTGACGCAAAGGAATATATGACATTTGCAATTTTGTTTGTACGTGAATTGAGATTTTTCATATTAAACTAATGTTAAGGAAAAAATTTTTGTTTGTGCTGGGGGAGGAGGGGGGAGTAAGTTTCGGCCAAGGCCAAAATATACGTGTGTTATATAAGTGAAATAATAGAATAATAAAATATAGACTGAATTAATTAGTCACAATCACCTTGTATGCTTGTTTTTTTCAAAATCTATTGACCTTATATTTGCTATAGTGATGTACACTCTTACGAACATGTTAGAATTTAACAGTTTATAATAGAGTAAAAAATGCGTATATTTTAAAAATTAACACAATATCATGATTTATTTCGAACTATAATTAAATTAACTTTAAATTAATATAATCAACAAACGTTTCGACTTACAAAACCTTCCTTAGTGCTACAACGCAGAAATACAATCTTAAATTAACCAACAATGAATAACAGATACATTGAAAATTTCAAAACCATCAGTGGTGAAGTGTCAAAATATAAAAAAATTCGAACGTCAATAAATATCCCGCCAGATGACAATAAGATAGAAATATTTGAATACTTCAGTCAATAGTAGATTAATTATGTTCATCGATAAAATCTATCTTATCTAGATAGAATCTATTCTTATTCTTATCTACATAAAATCTATCTAGATAGAATCTATTTTATCGATGAGCATAATTAATCTACTGTTCAATATCATTTTTAATGTATGAAGATTTCAGAAAAAAATATCTTAAATTTTTTTCTGATATTTGAACTAAAAACGACAATACTATAATGATAGCACAATGGCGGGAGGCACAGGCGTGCCTTCTAGAGAATTTCTTGGAAAAATTATTGGATAAATTTATTATAATCTGAAGGGTAGAGAAGATTCCTGTATTGTCATCTATTCTCCGACAATCAGGAGATCAGATGATAATGCAAGAATCTACGTTTACACTGAGAGATCTGCGACTTGCAGTAGTATTCTATAACTGTCTTTACACGCTTACCGACTTGTTGGTGTCGATGCACAGATATTTTATATGGTGAAAAAGTTGCGCAACGACATATAATGATATCGTCGTTAATGACATTGTCGTTAAAAGTATTACAGAATAAGACTTCTGATCTATAATCTATAAAGGCCTAAACACAATGCGAAGGCAACAGCGATAGAAATAGCGATAGGAACAGAGGAATCCAACATATATATAGGAATGCATGTTGGATTCGTTTGTTCCTATCGCTATATTGTTATAGCTATTTTTATCGCTATCGCTGTTGCCTTTGCATAATTGTGTTTAGGACTTAACCCATCACTGGTAATGAATATATTATCCCAGCAAACGAGAATATATTGAAATTTTTTTCTATCCGAATGCGTATTTTAAATAACGAATACTTTTTTTTTGGATTTAACTGGATTCAATTAGATTCAATTGGATGCAATTGGTTTGAAAAACTGTATTTTCTATTCAAAATTTTGAATTTAACAATATTCACAATGCACAGAAAAAGCTAATTATTTTTAGATTGAAAGGCATAGAGATATGCTCCATGCAATTCCTATAAATGAATAAAAATACAAATGTATTTTTTTTATTACATTTTGATTTATTTTAGTACGTTATTACAAAATATCTTAAATCTATTACTATTATTATTATTATTTTCAAAACTTGAATCAATAAATGCTTTAAGGGGAAAATCATACAATTGTTCCTCTCGTTAAGCAATTTCCTAATTGCGTTATTAAATAATTTGGAAGCTTTTAATTTAAAGTGAAGATTGTTATCAGAATATAAAAAAAATTGTCACATTTTGAAGAACCTGAACAATTTTGGATAGAAGTAGGTTTAATAAAAATAGGAAATGAAATGGTTTTTCCAAAATTATTCAAATTCACTACCGCAATATTATCTCTACCTCATTATGCAACAATAGAATGTATTTTTTTTAATCTTAATTCTAATCTTAATTTCTAAAAATTAAACTCAGAAATAGATTGCATATACAATCATGTAGTGCTCTTTTGCATGCCAAAGAAATCTTAAACAATACAGATTGTTGTACATAGGAGCCTTTGCAAGAATTATTGAAACAATTTCCAAGGCATACTTTTACAAATAACAATTATATAGATAATAATAAATATATAGAAATAAATTATATAGAAATATTATATAGAAAATGATTATGATGAGATAAAATAATTTTGTTTGTATACGTAATCACAAACAATTTGACTGTTAATGTGATCTAAATCTTTATTTCAAGAAGCTACCGCCTATTGAACAAAATATATTAATATTTTCTTTTTATTTTATTTTAAAAGCTACTTATTGTTGCTAATATATTAAAATTATATTATAATAAATTTAGCAAGCGAGTATTAATATACATATATGTATACGTATGTATAAATGCTGTATGTGTATATATACGACACACAACACACACACACACACACACACACACACACACACACACACACACACTGTGCGTGTATATGATATGTGTGTGTAATAAAAAGCTCTTTTTATAAGCTAAAGAAACATTTAAACTTTATTTCACCGAAATTATAATGTTATTAACTATATTAACAATATTATTTTTTATTATTAAATAATATTATTAACTATATTAAAATGTAAATCAAATTATAAATAAAATACATATTTATATATAGATTGAAATATATATGTACATGTATGTAGATACATATTTAAATCAATAATAAAAAGTATATATTTATATCTGGTAATCAATTCTGTATCTTGAAACAAATTATAAAAGTGAGCGAATTTGCTAGAATACTAATAATTTCATTAGTCAACGCCTAATAAATTTGCTCACTTTTCTAATTTCACCTTGTTTAAAAATACAGAATCGACTCTCTATACCTATTTTATTTCATGCTTTTTCTCTTTTTTTCTTTTTAGTAGTGTTTATAACCCTAATAATGTACTAGATGTTACATTTTGCCACTAGGTGTCAGTACGTTTTAAATTTTCGTCATGGCAACACTGTATCACTATACTCGTCATTGCATGTAATTAATTATCGGTCATACTATGTAATTATTTCTAATTGAGAATTTGCATTATTATTAATCGGAGATTTATAAAGATTCTAATCTGTATCTAATCAACATACCGTTCCGTATTGCGATCTGATTTCGAAATTTCGAATTTCACGAAAGCGAATCTTTATTGTATTTCATTTTAATCTTCTTTCATTTGAATCTTCTTCGCTATTTTGAAAATGATTATTTTTAAAAGTTGTCTTCAGTTGTCTTATCAAAGTTAACCGTTCTAGATGATTGCGAAAGGGAGAGATTTCTTGGAAGGCATTGATTGTTAAATTCGAAGATACCATCGATGATCGCTTCACCATGGGAAATTCTCCTGAGAGAATATTCATGAGGATTGGATGTTGTATTATTTCGCGATCAAATCGATGAGAGTCGAGCCTGCGGAATGTTGGAGCAGTCGACAGCTGTTTATCCCAATGCGGCGTTTAACTCGATCGACATCTGGTAATACCGCCAATTTGGTTCCTTTGAGTTAGTTCGATGGTCATGTAAATCCCCGGCGAGCAACCCCTCTGTCACTTGAGTTGGTCCTGTTAATTTGCGGAGAACACACGAAAATTACCAATACTGCTTTTGCAAACAGAAAACGAGAAGTCTTTAGTGCTGTAGATCAAGGCTCTTCGGTCTGAATGACAAATTAGGAATCGTCGAAATTATTCAAGCCCCGTCCGAATGAATTCAATTCTAGGATATTTATCCGGAACATCGGCAAATTTGAAAATGTTTAGCCTAATTAATCTGCAAAATGATGAATGTAAGTATCTTGAAAAGTGTACTATTACAAAAATAATGTCATTTCAATTGATTATATATATTTCGTGCTTTTAGTTTCATGAAAATAGTATTATGATGATTATTATTACAATCCTCGATTTTTTATTTTC
>NW_017259270.1:80313-84576 GCF_001594045.1 Atta colombica | reverse complement strand
TTGCATAGAATAAACATTTATTATAAATATTATGAAATATTTATTGTAAATCTTGTAGTAAATGCTATGAAAAAATTTTAATAAGACATTATAATTCAAATAAGAAATACTTAACAAAAATATTTATATTTATCATAATATTACATTATAAATATTTAGTCTATCTTTTAATAATATTTCAAATAAAGGCTTTATATAAAAAAATATATAATAAAATATTCATACATTTCATAAAATGAATAATAATAAATATTTATCATAAATATTCTGTGCTGTCTGGTCGACACCTGTCAATGGGATAGCACCACCACTTAGAGGATCAATGATAAGATCGATTCCAAATTAATCGAATGAGTGTTATAAAATCGTGATTTTTCAGATGATATTCCGATTCCGCGCGCAACCGAGGCGGAATCTTCACGCGTAATCACGCATTATCGCACGCATGTTTACATTTACAGACGCGTGCACGTTGCGCTTTCGCGCGCGCACGTAAAGGACCACCAACGCACGCAGAAATCCGGATTTGCTTGTACATAGACAGCTCGCCCGCACACGCATGCGAGAGATGCATCAGGGGGATTTCATATAGCCGGTACCAGATTGATTTGGTTTACCTAAACCGCTATCCCATCCTCCTCCCGCTGGAAATCAGAGAGAGAAAGAGAGAGAGGAGGGTGCCGGTGGATACCGCCCTGGATTTTCCGCCGGCAAGTCGCGGCGAGGAAGGGTGTTTACTCAAGACACGACAATTCATTACGTAATTGAATTGAATGAGCCCTCTCCTTTGCTCCGCATCGCCCATCCCCTTCCGAAGCGTTTGGCTCGAACGTATACGCGTGCGAATGCTCAGGCACGCGTGTGCGTGCATGGTCTATGCGAGTCGAGGGGTAGACCGAGATTCAGAGGTGGATTAAAGACCGGAAGGGGCCCTGGAAGCCGACATAAATCGGCAAATCTTTTGGGAAGGTCAGATTCTCAAAGCTATGAATATGTTCTTTTAATTTACTTCGAATAGCAAGATTATCGATACAACAGAAACTGTAAAAAAGTTTTTTTAAAATCCGTTAGGCGAATAAATAATTAATTTTTAAGTCATTATTTAGCAGCAAGCAGTCCCAAGAAATACATTAATTAGATTAAAAATATCAGTACTGTTTTTTCAAATATATTTTCCAGTTTTTATTTATCCACGATAGAAGTTGACTGTTCTTGTAGATAATACATTTAATTTAATCTTAATCACGATCAAACATTGAGATGTAAATTAAAGAAGTTATGATAATTTAATTTTTTTTTTTTTTTAGAAATCCCGTTCATATATTTTGCTTCAAAATGCGATCGTCTCGGATGATGCTGCGCGAGATTTCGCTACGTCCCTGATGAGACATTGTAACCCCCGTTTGTCGCCGGCGTCTACGCTCCTCTTCTCCGAAGCCGGGGAGATTCGAAGGCCTGGGACCGACCGAAGGGGCTGGTAGCGAGAGAGCGACCGAATTAAACGATTAGTTAAACTGATTTCGAGTTAGGCGAATGAATAAGTAATCGGATTTCTCGTTAAGGTAATCGCATTGCGCTCTGATTGGCTCCGTCTGCCTGCGTTATAGGCCGCACTCCCGGCATTTTGCCCCTCTCCTCGTTCCGTCCACCCTCGTCCACGTCGTTGTACCGTTCTCTCTCCCTCCCCTCTTTCTCTCTGCTGAAAGAGCGAAGAGAGGGTGTCCTCTCATCGTTTGCACGGAGGTGTCCTCGCGCGTTCTCATTGTCGCCGTCTCATCTCCCAGAAATTGAGAAGCGCGAATATTTTGAGTAATGTACACACTCAACTTTTACACCTATATTCCGTTATCTCATTGTTTATCGCTATTAGTATAATCGTTTAATTAGCATGATCGATATAAAAAATGCTTTGAAATTTCAATAATTTAAAAAAGCATTCTTTGACAAATTTGATACTATGTTTATTGAATCTCTTCTTTAATATCCTATTGATTCTTTTGTTTTATTTCACTTGATCTTTCTTTGATTTTAAATATCAATCGAAGATTCATTCCTTTCTCTTTGATTATAAATTAAGATTGTGATATCTCTGTAAAAAAGTTAAGGAGGTTCTTGCGTTTGATGAAATATAAGACAAGTCTATATTATACATGTAATACAAAAGTTAATAATATCAATAATATCTAGAAAAAATTTCATTGACGATTTCCGTATTATTTTGAAGATATTTAATTCTAAATTTATAGAATTTTACATTACAAGTTGAAGGTATAATTATTATTTTGTAGTTATTTTCTTTTGTAGTTATTCTCTTCTAAATTGAGACACTTGCGTATAAGACAATTTAAAAATTGTTATAATTATAAAGTAAACACTTAAGTTTGTTCTCGTAAAGTTTCATTTAAACTGACTGTACAATTTACAAATGAGCATCTTACAACTTTTATTTTATCATTTCGAAAATTAATAACATATAAAATTAACAATAATTATATATAATAGCATAAGATATCGTTAATAACCTTTTTATTCCATTATTTTAATTGTTTTACATATTATGAGTAAATTGTCTATTGGCTAGGAAGCGCGAGAACCTTCTTAAGAATAGAAAATTGACGATATGTCTATGTTTCAAGTTCTTGATTTCTTTCTACTTGCATTTCTCAGCAGATTTCATTCTCCCTTTTCATCTGTCCATATCTCATAAAACGGACTGACAAGGCGAAGTCTGCTGATATAGTCCGAGCAATTACATTCCCTGAATGCAATCGCATTTAAATATTGCCGAGTTTGGAAGCGACAAACACAGGGTATATGTCCCAGGATCGCATTCATCTGGTGCGAGGAGAGATTTGCGGCGTATCGATGTTGCTCACGAGAGAGGACAACTTCCGTAGATTTAATGTTACCCTAAACGATGCAGATTTAGCGTTATCCGGAAGGCAGCAAATATTGGATGTCTTCTTCGGTGAGAATCGCGCAACAAACACGACATACTTTATCGAGGACGATAAATCGTGTCTGAAAAATTGAGATTGGCAAGAACGAAATCGAGTTTACGTCTAACCGATGTACATCATCCTGACGGTCCTGAGAGTTCACTTACGCATCGTCGAAAAGGAAGACGAAGAGAGAAGGGAAGAAGAAAACGAAGGTGTGTTACTAGTGAGAAGAGAAGTGGATATTGAAACGGAGAAATATACAGGAACTGAGAGAATGAGGCAGCATGTGACAGAAGAAATGCACTTATCACACGTAACATGCAGGGCCGCTTTATTCTGCATCGTGCCTGAAGATTTCTACCTCAGATTCTCTATATATGTATATGTATATATATATATTATTTTTTTATTTTTACATTATTAATGAAAGCAATTATAAGTGTTTTTCATAAAATTAATTTTATTTTTTAAAATATTGAAAAATAAAAAATTGAATCCCGAAAACATTCTATGAAAACGTAATCAGTTATTTTTAATGTTAAAGCAGTAGATTAATTTTAACTGTCACACACGTACGGCATCTTGCAGATTCTTTACATATTCAATATAAATATATAAAAAGAGAAAGAAATTACTTCGGAAGATATAAAGTATGAACAGGAAACGATTTATAAAACAGAATTTTATAATCAGATTACACACACAATTCGTGTCTACGTTATCCATGATTTATTGCGAGAAGAAGATAACGTGTTCAAAATTCCCGAGTTCATTCGTAAAATAACTCTCTCTTTTCAGACTCGGGCAGAAAGTCGACGATCCGACGACCGATAACGAGGCCAGACAAAAAGGAGGAGCTTCGACCACGGAAAGCATGGGATTAATTACCGCGTGCCCGCGGCCTGTTTCTGCCTCCAGGTAAATACGCGGCCCTGGCGGTCATACAGGGCGCGGAGAAGAACGCGGGGAATGATAGTAGGATGGTCGCCGAGCAGCGTCCTACACTCCTACCCCCGGTCGGCGACGGGTAGCCGGGCCGAGGGGTAGTTTCGCCGCGAGCGTTTCCGTGGCGGGCGGAAAAGCGGGCACAAATGCTAATGAGCGTTGGTTTGGGAGGTAGATCGTGCCTGCCTCCTGGAAGGGGACGAGGGGCTGCGAGCCCCGGATCGTGTCTCGATTGAAACGAGAAGGAGGGAGAATCACCACGGGGCGGTTCCATCACGCCCATCCGCGTGCGGATTGGCCGGCGGCCGAATGGCGTCCTGGAGGACGCGTGGCGTCGGGACGTCGACGTCGGGACGTGCCTCCCGTCGACGTGTCT
>NW_017259270.1:56963-80213 GCF_001594045.1 Atta colombica | reverse complement strand
GAGGCGCAACGTCGCGCGCGAGAGTTGCCCTGATAACCGTGAGGATGGAGCAGCTCGCCCAGTTCGTCTCCAAGAGCTTCGACAACGCGGCGGCCGCGGTGGCGGCTGCGACGAGCGTCGAGGCTGCCGTCGGCTGTAGAGCGGCCGCCGGCGGCAGGATTACGCTCAGTGTCGCGCATCTCATCGGTGATCACGTCGCGGACGATGCTGACCACCGTATGTGTTATCATCTTTTCTGATGCACCGTGATATTATATGTACTAAGTCTTTAGGTGTTGAGTTGATCGAAAACTAATCAAAATTGCGCGATCAAAATTGATCGATGCAGTGCGCGCATACTTTTCTATGGGATCTCAATAATAGATCTCAATATGAATCATGATGCTGAGCATCAAAAAATGTGCTGAGTCGAATGAAATTTGCTATGCGAATCAGGTCGATTCGTATGTGCTTGTGTTGCAGATTGTTAGTGATCAAGCAAGGTTTATATCGATTTGGAATTCATTAAGAAGAAATTTATAGTGAGAGTTATGTTAAATTGTATTCTGGTGTATTCCTTGAATTAACAGCAGTCTGCATGATTATTTGAACTATTCTATATAATTTGTGTTAATGTGGATTAAAGAAAAATTAATTGTGGATGTTGGAAGTACCAAATCGTTTACATCCATTTTTTAATATAGAATTTATTTTTGTTTTTATTAATTCAGACATTGTTATGATGACAGAAATTACATTTCAGAAGTCTGTGAATGCTTGTTGCTGCTAAAATTGTAATTTATTTACGAATCGACCTAATCGCCGTCTTTATCGTTCTTAATACTTCGCGATTAGGATGGTCCCGCGCGACAGATGAATACAAGAGAAACCTTGTTTAGATGAAGCGGCGCAAGAGACTACAACTAGCGTCATCGAGACGAGCGGAAGCGTTGAAGAACCGCCGTCGCCAGAAGGTCGATTGCAACCGGAGGATCTTTCCGTCACGGCCAAGATCAAGGACATCCGAGACACCGCGGAGAACTTGCCACCCCTGAAGACACCCGAGCTAAAGCTATCGGTTCGCAAACTGCTCGGATGCACCCCCTCGCCACCGCCTATATCGAGGGACCGATCACCCAGCCCGGAAAATTGCGTTGAATTAAAAAGTCAAAACTCTAGTGATGGCAAAACTCTCGTACTCTCCAACGACCAGGCCAAAGTGTCCTCGCAGGTTACAAGGTCGAGTGGACAAGGTCAAGAGGATTCCGTTAAAGGTGAGCATAATAGTGAAAGAATAATAATTCTATACTAAAATTTCTGTGCGTTGTATATATAAAATAATGGAAGTCTATTTTTCCAAAGACGACTAAAATTATTATGACTTGTCCTGATAATCTCGAATGGAATAAGGTAATTATTTATTGAAGTTCGTAATTAATACTTAATTAAATAATAATTAAATTATTAGAAATGAAAATTATTAATTAAATTAATAATTTTCATTTCTAATAATTTAGAAAGAGTAAATACATAAAAAAATTACTTGTAGAAATTAAATTAAAATGAGTTTTTTAAAAATTATAATTGAGATAAATAAATTATCAAAATTCGAGATAGTAAATTATTAAGAACTTTAATTCTTGAATAATTTTATTTTCTAATAGATTAAAAGCAAGTTTTGTCTTTGTGAATTATAAGTAACTTGCAATTTTTTTTTTCGCAAAATAACATTTGGAAGAATAATTGCATTAGTGAAACTAAAAATGCACAAGAAAAATCTATAGAATTATATGTTAATTTTAATTAACGATACCGTAATGTGTGTGAAACACGATTACATTTGCATAACAAAACATTCTATATCTACTATGGATATCTATTATAGATATGAAACAAAAATATTTTTATCTATCGTATTCAGAATTACTTAATTAAATCAAATTCAAATTCTAAAATCCATTCCCAGACTTTCGTCCCATTTTATGCCTGCCCTGACCCAACGTGCGAGCTAGGTTGTCACTTTTGATTTCGATTGATCGACATTTCTTAAGGCTGGCCCGTTTGCGATTGCCGTGCGAACGAGTGCGGGAAGGTCAGGAACCTCCTAGTGGCGGCATCGAAGTCGCAGCACCGGAGGGATTCGATCTTCGTTTATAATTCAGGTCGTCGTCCAATAAAGCTCACAAGTGATTGGGAATAGCTGACCGTTCGCAATGTAACGATCGACGACCCGATCGGTGATTTCGCTCACGAGCCGAGTCATCTTCGATAAAACTCTCGCTCTGCCGAGCATTGAAAGATGAAATTACATCGATTCCTCGCCGTTCTCCTTTAGACAAACGGAAAGTTCTTCTAACAAAAGTAAACCGCTTTCATAAGAATCGATTCGCGAGGATTATTCTCGGATCATATTATCATGTTCTGGCATTTGAAACTTCACTTACATTGATTATAAGTGATTTTTATGAGGAAAATTTTTCTTTAAAAAAAATTACAATACTTATTATTTCCTGCAAAAGGTTAAAAATTCCTGTTGTCCCTCGTGATTTGAAACTCCGGAATCAACTTCCTGATAATATATTTTTGACATTTCTTCTATTAAAATCTTTATAATTTATATTTCACAGTAGGGAAATATTCGATTTCCGTCTAATGTTCCGATGTCCGAGTATTCATTTTCCTCGCTTCTATGAATATTATATTCTATCTCAAACGTTTCCAAATGATTATTTTAAATACGAAATGCCACTACGGTCTGAATGTTAAGATGTTGAACTATTATAAATATTCATATGAATTAATTTCAGAAATGATAATTACATGCCGATATGGCTGTCGGACTTTCATCATCATCAATCTGAAATATTAATAATCCCCTCAAATTTCCTAAATTTAATCTTAAAAAACTGTAATGAATTATTACAGTTTTTAACTATTATAGTTACTATTATTATTATTATTACTATTATTATTATTGATATTTCAGATTGATGGCGTTGAAAGTTCGACAACCATCGGCACGCATCATCGGCAATTATCATTTCTGAAATTAATTCATTTATATGATTATATATAATAGTTCAACATCTTAACATTCAGATCGTAGTGGTACTTCGTATTTAAAGTAATGTATTTAACATAAATGATCTTATTTCCAATCTTATTGTTTCCAAATGAATTTATTAACTTCTATAAATTATTGGGTTATCCGGAAAGTTCATGCCGATGTTGAAGGAAAATTGAAACGCAGAAAATTTAAATTTTAGTATACATTTACTAAATTATATAAGTTAGTCGGCACGAACTTTCCGGACAATCCAATAATTTTGCAGTAATTGACCACGGGATAATTAATCCATATGCGAATAATGAGAAAGAGCGAGTGGAAACGAGCGAATGAAGAAGCGGAGAACGAAGGATCGAATCGACGGCGTTATAAAAAGCGTGCAGCGTTGAAGTAATGCGCCACGTACGCTTCTCTGCACGATAACTTGGCGAGCGGGCTGAACGCGGCGCCATGAATTTATGGTTTAATATGCGGCCCGCCGCGTTAGTTGTGTATACGCCCCTCAAACGGGGGGAACGACGAGAAGCGCGGTGGCTGGTGCTGCTGCTGCTGCACCAGCAGCTCGCCTATCTCTCGAGGGCCCATAACTTTTTCCGATTAAGCGCAAATCAAAAAGCAATCTACCCGGCCGGCAGCCATCGCAGCTGCAAAAGTAAAACCATAAATATTCGCCTCCGGCCGGGGGACATCCGGTGTACCGGAAAAGGCGTAAAGCAATAAATATTAATGCACCTTGCGGGCACTGATCGCCTCCATACGATCCTCTTACTCTATATTAATTAAATCATCATAGTTCATATACGTTCAATGTGCAAAGATTAAATTGAAGTCACTTTTAGTAATAATAGATATTTATTACAGTACTGTTCATGTACGTGCAAAGATTAAATTGAAGTCACTTTTAGTAACAATAGATATTTATCAGAGTATTATTAATTGAAGATGATCATTTAATAGCTTAAAAATTTGATAAATTTAGGTTGATGAAAATGGAGAAAATGCAACGAAATTTTCAATCTGGGTAAAACTCATTAGAATTCATATCTGTGCGTTTACTTCATTCACTGATGTCGATTCTGATACAAGTAGATAAAAAATATGAGGTTTCACAAAATTATAATAACTCTAATATTAAATAAATTGAACATTAAGTAAACTATGGAATTTGTCAGTTTGTATTCATTATCATTTTTTTCTAATACTAATGGAATTATTTCTAGTTAATGTGAAGGCTTCATGGATACTTTCTCAAGTCCTATAAATGATACCATCAGCCTTGCAGCTTTTCAAAAACGAGCACTTCCAGTGATACGATACTCCAAAGTACATTTCGCTTCTTCTGACGATTTAGCGTGGCGTGCACACCCATCGGTCTTCAGTCGCGCGTGTTTTTCCACGATTGCTGTAAGTGTTGGTGCTTGACCGCTGGTCAAAGGCCCGTGCACTCGTACGTATATTTATGGTACTTGGGGCGCGAGTTTCCTAAAGTATGATAGCGGAGGGTGTACAGCCGCTACTTTAGGAAAAATGAGAAAGAAAAAGAGCTCCCTTCATATTTACGTTCGAACTTCTCGCTGAACTAGCGATAAATCGCGATACAAAAATGATAAATTGTAGCTTTCGACAAATATTCATGCATTAAAATGATGAAAGTATCAAAATAAAGACACTTATTTGGAAAAACGATGCACGTGCTCTCAGCTGTGGTTACATATTTAAGTTTAATGAAGTCTAGATAAAACCGTTAAAAAGAAAAAATATCTTTTTTCTTTTTAGACAATGAAATGGTGTCCGTGATTATTCTGAGATTCGGAAAGAATTGTGCGACAAAGGGTTAAACGTCTAAGTAGTCTACTGTAGGAGGATACAACCGGCACTTTGCTTCATTAAGCAATAAGTGATTGCATGTCTTAAGCTCCCCTTGTGCTTCTTGCGTATTTATGGGATCGTGTGCCATATGTAGCGACTGTGTGGGATACGACGACGCTTTTATACGTCTAATGGCCGTGATATCTCGACTCGTTTTGGAGGGAGAAAAATAGTATAGCTAAGGTGGTCGGTCCGGGGGTAGCTCTTCGGGGGTGGCTTAACTGGATCAGGCCAAGAGGGCAGCGCTCTTAGTAATTGAATTAGTGACCCCTCGCGTCCAAGTGTGATTGCTTTGGGTTTTCCAGTAGCAGGGTTCGGTTATCTGCTCTCCCATTCGTTCCGCAGAATCCCTCTCGCCGTCTCGATCTCTAGTATCGAATAACGTTCAGCAACTACGATTTTGCACCTCGGATCGAGACATTTGGGATACACTCAGGTAGTTTTGCCAAAGGGATTTAGAGAAACGTGTTAGGACTTGGAAAATAATATGGAATCTCAGAATTTCAATTGTCTCGCGATCTTGACAATGATCAGTTTCAATCTTGCGCCTATCTCATTTTTTCTTTATTTAATTTTATTAGAAGGAAAAAGTTGTCTCTAAAATATTTTAACAAACTTATTTCATTCGCGTGAATGATATTTAGAGGAAAGGCTATTATGAGATACCGAGTTCATTTTGGATAAATGCTAGAAGTCTATAGGCAAAATTTAAGAAAATAATAGATTATTTTGAAGGGAATTTAATAAGCTTTAAGATAACATTATATAAAATTTAATTCAAATTCCATTTTTTTTTTAAATTAAAGAAACATAAAAAGTGAGCAAGTCAAAAAATTGTGCTTCTAATATGAGATGCCCCGAGAAATCGATAATAAAACACAAAGTATATCAGTATTGTAATTAAAAAACTTTATTTCATGTTTCTAAAATGCAAACAAACACAGCCAGCGTGCGTGAAAAATGAGTACGCGATAGATTATACTCGTTTTCAGATAGTTGGAATCAAATCATAGAAATAGGCACTCGACGTTCATTTCGATTATCCTTATTATTATTATTTTTATATATACAATAACATTTACTCTTTAGCAATAATTTTCACTATAACATAGGAGCATGGATTATTTCATATTAGCAATACTCTGGATATTTCATATTACAATTTCTACGCCTTGTGATTTTACGATTATCAAATCTAATTTCTGTAATTAAACAATTCAACATATCCCGTATTTTTCTATTAGTATGACCTTACTCTATCACTACATGAAGAATTTATTACCAAATATTTATTTAATTAAATAATAAACAAGATTTAAAGGCTCATCTCAATGAAACTTGAAGACATCCAAATTCTAAAATCTTTTTTACAATGACTAGGCATGATTCAATAATGAATCTTCTACTAAATAGTTTTCAATCCAAGAGTAATAAATTCATGATGGAACCAATAGATAACGTTTATTAGTTTAGCAGAAACACCACTATCTCATATTAGGCGTCTATCTAATAGAGGACTTTCCTCTAATATTTGATAGTAAACGCAAAAAGACTTGCGAGAATTGCATAATTTATTAAATTACAACAAATAGATAATAAACAAATTATAAGAGTAATTATTGTGACACACAATTCATTGTTCTCTTTTCAGAAAGTGCTTATGAAAAATGAGAAAGCTAACTAAATAAATAAACTAAGTAAATTCGACTAAAACTAAAAACTAAATAAACTAAGTAAATTCGAAACGATGCCGATTCTTCCCCCAATATCTACGATACATATGGAAATAAACAGGCATGATTCAATAATGAATTTTCTACTAAATAGTTTTCAATTCAAGAGCAATAAATTCATGGTGGAACTAATAGATAACGTTTATTAGTTTAGCAGAAACACCACCATCTTATATTAGGCGTCTATCTCATAATAGAGGACTTTCCTCTAATATTTAATAGTAAACGCAGAAAGACTTGCGAGAATTGCATAATTTATTAAATTACAACAAATAGATAATAAACAAAATTATAAGAGTAATTATTGTGACACACAATTCATTGTTCTCTTTTCAGAAAGTAAGTGCTTATGAAAAACGAGAAGGCTAACTGTAAATTCGAAACGATGCCGATTCTCGCCCCCTGGTATCTACGGTACATACGGGAATAAACGGCTGGCACGTTCGAGTTAATGACTGCGACAACGCGCGTATGTGTTGCGCCGTGGGTTATGCTAACAATGCGCGGACGAGGGGCGTCGAAAACCGCGCGAGTTATTTTGGCGAGCAGGAGGGAGGTGGTTTTAAACCACCGCTGTACATATGGATGCGGGCTGCACACCCTGCCTAGGGCTCAGATTGGATTACGCGGATATGCGCTAATTGATTAAAGCGCCGTACGCCGTACGCAATGCCGCATGGCGATCGCGCCGGCGTGCAAACGCACGTAGACTGCAGATAGCGGGTCTCGTTTTTTGCCTCCGTTTCCGGATAAATCGCACGGTCGTTCTATTACCCAGTGGAAAGCGACACCGCAGAATATTCCACGATAAAAACGCAATTTACTGGCTCCTCGACTCTCATTTGCGTTTCATACATTTTCCCTCATTAGCAAAAGAAATTCAAATATAGTAATTTATTATATTTGAATTTCTTTCGCTAATAATAAATTATTATATTTGAATTTCTTTCGCTAATGAGGGAAAAAAAGTTAGATTATTATTAATAATCTGAAAAAGATTATTAATAATCTGAATTCTTAACCTGTAGGTATGATTAATGTAATATTAAGCCAGAGAAAAAGTTTCTTCGTATTTTTAAACATTTTGTTGCAAAAATTTTTCATTTGTTGCGAAATTTTCGGTACAATTATATCACTCGCTACAAAATTGAGAAATTATAAGCTGAATCAAATTATTGTATCAAAATTTAATTTATTAATAATAAAAATAAAATTAACGGAACAAGAGAAGCAAGAAGTTTTAGCTTTAAGAATCTATTTTTTAAATTGCAGTATGATGAATTTTATTGGAGTTATAGGCAATCGAAGTCAGAATGCTCTTTTACTTAATTCGCGAATAACTCAGGAACAAAAAAATCATAGGAACATTAAAAAAAAAATGATTTTGTAGGGAAAGCTTCAAGCTTTCATGATAAGTTATTAAAAATCTTCGTAAATTTTTATTGGACATGTGAGAGATCCCCAAAGTAAAAAGAAAATTTTTCATCTTTTTCAGCTCGTAGTTTTTTAAATGTAAAAATTATCAAACTCACAGAAACTTAAAAAATATACCCAGTAACCTTCCGAAAATAGAGATTTCAAGCTTTAAAACTCTTTCTTTAAATTTAAATTTCGTTCATCTTTGATAAAGATATTATGTATATATTTTGAATTAAAAAATACAAAAAAACTTTTTTTCCAATCCAATATATAAATGATTAAAAACTACAGAATAGTAATCTTATTAAAAAATACGATTACTATTCTGAAAGGAATTTACAGATCATTTCTGCTTCTCTTGTTTTGTTAATTTTATTTTTATTATTAATAAATTAAATTTTGATACAATAATTTGGTTCAGCTTATAATTCTCAATTTTGTGAAAATCGTTAATATTATAAAAGTGTAAATGTCATGAAAAAAAAAAGAAAGAGATAATTATCTTGAAGGATGAACGAAAAGATGCTCCGAAGCGAAAAACTTTCTTGGCGCATCGTATAGAGCGGCCACAAGCATCGCCGCGAGTTAGAGAGACGCTCGGATAATTAACGGCTATACGATTTAATTAATGGTCGCTTAATGTAAAGTAACTACGGTACTACGGCTTTTCGAGGTGTTGCCGACGAGAAGGAGGCGCGGAAACTCGAAAGGGGCTCATGACGAGGAAGAGTGAGAGGGACAGAGGTGGATTAAGTGTCTCGCGTAAGAGCCCTTGACGAAGGGGATGTGATTTATATAATTTAGCAAAGTGGTGAGCTACGCAGTCTTATACCGGGTCGTTAGTCATCCCTACTCTCTCCACTAGACGAGGGAGGGTAAACTCGTACCATCTCACCTTAATCACCCTCCTCCCTCGCCTTTCTGCATCTGTCCGATGGAATCTTCCGCGTGAAGATGCGTCCTCGATGCGATCCCGCAATCTGTGCACAAGCTTAACATAGCGGTTATACACATCGATACACACTGAGTTATGCAGACTGGATTATACTTATTTTTACAGTTCCTCGATATGTTGAGAGGGTATAACTGTTGAGGGTTTTCCCACTCAAGCGAGATATACTTGTCTAATGTCATCTAATTAGAGATGTCGGTATCTCGATTTGAATAAGATTCTCATAAGGTGGCGAAATATATGTTGATGGCACTCAGACTGGAAGAAATGGCCCGTGAACGATTCACGAAGATCAATTCAATAGCATCGGTCTGGCTTGGTCGTTCTGGTTCGCGGCTCGCATTTGTCCCTGTGAATTAATCATCGCGCGACGAAAACTTCCCTGTTACTCGCTGCACATCTTCGGTGATGACTCACAGCATTCAAGTTTCTGTTTTGTCGAAAGCATTCTTTAAGGAGGTTTTCGCGTTTGATGAAATATAAAACAAGTCTATAATATACATGTAATACAAAAGTTAATAATATCAATAATATCTAGAAAAAATTTCATTGACGATTTCCGTATTATTTTGAAGATATTTAATTCTAAATTTATCGAATTTTACATTAAGTTCAAGATGTAATCTTATCCTGTAGTTATTCTCTTTTAAATTGAGACACTTGCGTATAAGACAGTAATTTAAAAATCGTTATAATTATAAAGTAAACACTTAAGTGTTTGTTCTCGTAAAGTTTCATTTAAACTGACCATACAGTTTACAAGAAATTTATATCCTTCAATGAAAAAAGCTAAGAATATATGTCAAATGAACGATGCGTATACATCAAATGAGCATCTTACAACTTTTATTTTGTCATTTTGAAAATATTTAGCAACATATAAAATTAACAATAATTATGTATAATGGCATAAGACATTACTAGTAATCTTTTTGTTCCATGATTTTTATTATTTTACATATTATTATGAATAAACTGCCTATTGATTAAGAATTAGAGCGAAGACCTCCTTAACAGTGACAGAAAACTCATCTTTTCACCGCGTTATAATAATTTATTATATATACTTATTATAATAGAACAAATATATATTCGAGAAACATATAGTTATCTTTTAATGTATTTGCCTAACGCTTTTTTATTTGCTCGAGCAATAATTAATTTGTAGGATCCAGCTGTCGGAGCAACGGAAGCGGCAATGGCAAGCAGAGGAGATCACGGACGAACTTCACCATTGAGCAATTGGCTGAGCTTGAGAGGCTTTTCGATGAGACGCATTATCCGGACGCGTTTATGAGGGAGGAGCTGAGCCAGCGGCTCGGTCTCAGTGAAGCGCGAGTACAAGTCTGGTTCCAAAATCGACGTGCTAAGTGTCGTAAACACGAGAGCCAGTTACACAAAGGTAATATGCTGTCGCAAACGGAACTCTACAGTGGATATAACACGCTTAATTCTTCCTAGATATATAATGTGCTTATTTTTTTCTTTGCCTTTAAGTTAGAAATAATAATAGACTTTTTTATTTGTAAAAGTCTAGATCAGAAATATTTTATCATTAAAAGTGTGAAGTATATATAATAAAAACTTGTATTACATTAATTAAAAGTAGTCTATTTTTTTGTAAAATTTATATATCAACAGCCAAGATTGTTAAAAGTTATTTTCTCGTTATTATATCATTATTTTTTATAATGAACAATTTGACGTTGCAATTTTTCACAGTAACGCTAACTAACAACTACGGTTGTATTAAAGAAAAGTCATTTTGAAAAGTAACTTGTTATCATTATTACGCGTTTGAATTACTCACTGAAAAAACTAAAATAATGAGTAATAAATAAATGAAACAGTACCTTTCAAATTTTGTTATTTGTTAGAAATTTAATTACAATTACTCATTAGGAAAGATAATTACGTAAAAAAAAAATAATGAAAAAGATAACTTCGTTAGTTTTACATAATTTATATAACCCAATGTCAATAGCAATACTACATCAATAGCAATAGTAAATCTCTTAACGCCATAAACCACAACGCAAGATGTTCGTAACGAAAATTTTTATATTTTAATCATTCAATTGGAAAAATAAATGTTTCGATCTTAAATTAGGTCATCTTCAGTATTAAAAAAAATTACTAATTCGGAATTATGCATATAATACAATATCGCAGAATAACATAGTTTTAAAATACCGAGTTATAAATTGTAAGACAAATTTTTCGAAATGATAATGTACAATACATAACAAGTTATCTTTGCTGAGTTAAATCTTCAAAGAGAAGATCAGATATTATATCGTATATATAATCTTGTTAAATTGTCTATTATTAAAATTCAGTCAGATTAGTTATTGTCTATTGTTAGTCCTCTTTGATTATTCACATATAATTTCCAGATTCTAATGAAATGAATATAGTAAAATTAATGATTCAGAGAACAATTAAGAAAACACCATAATATCTTACCTATGTGCAATAATTTTTATGAGTGATCCTATCATGTGATGAACTTGTGTTAACAAAAAGAATATCAGAGACTGTATGTTAAACTCAGATCATGACAGTACAATTTATAAACAATTTTCGTCGAAAAACTGAAGGAAAGGGTAATCCTGGAATTAAGTAGGGGAAGCTATATTATTCTAGTGACAGTATTCTAGGATTAATATTCGACTGGTAGTTCTAATTACATTTTTTTACAGGCGTCGCCGGGAGTATGGTGCTGGCACCGCGCAGCCCACCGACGACGTTGGAGCCGTGTCGAGTTGCACCTTACCTGCCAGCCCTCAGGTTACATCCGCCGCCGATGCAGGGAACTACAAATGTCACAGTAGGATCAGCTTTTGATCCAGCGGTGCTGCACTACGCGGCAGCCGGGGGCCTTTTCTGTCTGCCACCACCACCGCCACCGCCACCTCCGGCACCGTCGGCTGGTCATCCTCCTCATCCGTTGAGCCTGGCAGCGTCGTTGGCCGCTGCGGCGGCTCGCTCGAAGAACAGTAGCATCGCAGACCTTAGGCTGAAAGCGAGACGGCACCAGGAGGCCTTAGGGCTCGATAGGCCTGCGTAAGGTTCGCGGTGTGGTACGTCTTGGACGAAGAGGGACTCGACGGGGATGAAGAAGTGCGAGTTGACGGTAAGTATATTCAGGTTCGAAGAAGATCTGTATTTTCATCGAAATGTAACTTAGAGCAATGCGATAGAAAGATTGATAGTAGACCGACATGATCTTGGTGATTTCAATTTTCGATACCATAGGAAAGGTACATTATATCTTATGACAAAGTATTCAATCATTATCGTTAAAATTCTATAAAATTTAGACCTATATTTTTTCTAAATGAAAACTTTAATTCAAATTTAAGAAATTTTAATTTTTTTTTTTTTACATTATTTTGAGAGTAAAAACATTACAGTTATTTGTACACGATTAAAATTACAGGTTGCACGTGTCGTTGTTTTGTGCAGAAACTTGCTTGCGTATAGAATATAAAAGCGAAACACGTGCATCTCTTCATCCGCGACGTGCCGAAGAGTCTGAGAAGTACAAAGGACACTCAATGTGTATAAAGTAAATTGCGGAAGGACGACGGGAAACGTGTAATATATATAATGTATACAGAATCGGGAGTCTCGCTTGTATCTCGATTAGCGTATTCTGTGTCGAAGAACTGTGATGTAAAACGTGAAGTTTAATCAGCAACGATTAAGAAGGCGACACATTGTAAAGTTTCGTCACCAATTCTTGAACCAGTTTTCATCTCAAGTTAGCGGGCATTCGTTCGGAGCGGAAGTCATCGTAGCTTTGTGTATGCTCATGCATGTGAAGACATGTTTAAACGGAACGTTTGTCGAAATGTTATATTTGTGAACGTAGGAATTCAAAAAATGTCAAGGTATGTTCAGTTCTTTGATAACATTATATAAAAAAAAATCGTAGAATATTTTCTAAAATACATTTTGTTATCAAATACGAATGTTATCGATAAGGAAATTCAAGAAAACAAGACGTGTCGAGATTACTCATCAGCAGAATAAAAAGATTTTTACGTCATCTCTAAGAATAGATTTATTATACGTTGCAAAAGCAATTTCTGAGGATAATCTACGATGAAATTCAGAAAGTGCCAAGATTACTGACCATCCATGTAAAAGGAACTGTACGTCGTTTTCCAAGAGTAGATTTCGGTCACAACATTTCTTACCAGCGATATTACTTCGCAAGGGAATACGGGAAACTCCAGGACGCGCCAGGATCGCTGACCAACCGCGGGTGGGAATTATAGATCGCCGCGTCCTGGCAGCGGCTTGTAAGACATAACTTTCGTAGATGATTCACGGGCGGGTGGACGGACGCCGGACGATTTCTCGCGTTCGTCGCCAGCGAGCGAACGGGGGACGGCGGACAGCATCGCCGTCGGGGCGCTAATGCAATAACGCGCGGCTACGCGGATAAATCAAGCCGGGCGAACCGCTCGAACGGTAGCTGTGCCGTGCCAGTGCCGCGCCGCGTAATCGCGTTACCCCGGTCGTCCCCGGGGCGCCGTTATAGTCCCGGAACCCCTTGCCTTCGGAAAGGAGGATGAGGTGCTCCGAAAGTCGCACGTTCCTCGAGTCCGGTAATTCGTCCGACTTATCTCCACGTAAATCGCGGGTACGCGAGTCTGGTTTCTCATCTATTCATTAGTGAGAAAATATAAGAGATTTTTACGATATCGTCTCGAGTCCAAATACGCTAAAGTAAAAGGGAATTCTCGATATTATTGCCGTCATATGAGAGATATATTAGTGTTTACCATATCGGGAACACATTGGTTATTCACTGAAGCTTATTCACTATATCAAATCGCGATGAAACGTCTTCCAGTGCATTTTCGTGGATAAATCAGTCATGCATCTCGGAGGAGGGTTGTAATCGCGTTAACACGGATTTATTCCGGCCATCCCCGGGGCGTCGTTATCGTCCTATCCGCATGTGTCGATAGATCGAAGCAACGTCGCGTGGTCGTGATTTGATTAGTGACTTTAATTAAAAAGAACGCCGACGTACAGCAACCGCTTCGATGTATACGACCCATATATGTTGAACTTTTTATAGGCATTGTATATAAAAAAAGAAAAGCCATAATTTGGTCGCTTTACGACCGCAAGATTGATTCTGTAATAATGACTTACGGTCTCATAAACTAACATGGATTTTTTACGATGTAAACTTTCTAATATATAACAGATTTTTATTGGATTAGAAATTAATTCAATTATAAAGCGATTTAAAATATAACTCATTACGTGCATACATATATTAAAATTGATATATTCAGAGACATTCTGTATAATAAGAGGAAGAAATGTATGAGACTGATGTCACTTGTATTATAAATTATCTCGCTATTGAAGAGTGAAATCGATTTGCAGGGAATGGAAAGTTACTTTTTAAAAGTCACAAGTTACAGTTACTCGTTAGTAGAAAAAAATCACAAGTTACCGTTAGTAATTATGATTTTTAAAAGTAACTCGTTATTCGAGAAAGCTTTTCATTATTTTTCTCTTACTTTTTTAAAATCAACGATCACCAATTACAGATGGATGCCTAAAGGCTTTCTAATCTCAAGCATTATGAGTGGCTTGTGTCCAATCGCAAAGTGCAAAGTAACGGTAAAAGTAACTGTAAAATTCGTTACCAAAAAGATCTAACTACGATACCGTTACAGTTATAAAAAAAAAAGTAACTTGTAACTATAACTTCATTACAAGTATAACGAGTTACTTTCCTAGGAATTTGTTTATACATATATATATAAAGATCATAATCGATAAACATACCAATTGAGCTTGTGTAATTAATTTAACGATATATTAAATTGTCATCTATTGCTCTGTCCCTGTAACGAAAATGTATCCTTTTTTTCCTGTTAGTAAAACAAGCAAAAATCCTCATCATGTTAGAAAAGACGCGTATCATATCTGATTTTAGTTAAGTTTTAACTATATAAATATTATATCGAAAACATTTTATATTAGAAGATTTATAATTTTAATAATTTTTCTTATTCAAATATATTTAATTTTTTAGGTTTTCAAGTACTTTATGCGGAGCAATATAGAGAAGAATCTAATCGAGTTATTATTATTATCATCAATGATCACTGACATTGCCATTATAACAACAAATGAAAATAGTAAGAATAATTTGCAGCAATTACATTTGCATAACGATAAAATAATGACGCTCCACCTCGTTTACAGACAGGGTCATAATAATAAAAGTACAAGGCCAGGGCCAAGGACTGTATTCGCCCTTCCCCCTCCGGTGACGCTTTCCGAAATAAAATAAAACTCTCCCTGAAATAATTCGGAGGGCGCCGAGGGATGCTCCTCTCTCTTCTCCCTTCGTTCATTTTAATCCGAGTTTTAAGAAGTTTTTCCTATTGCTCGTAAATTGGCCGTCGTTTGTCTGGCCGGGGTCACGTGGGGCCAGCAAGGGGTGGGAATCACCCCCAGGGTATTCTCTCCACTATATAGCGAGATCCTGTTGTTCGCACATTGCGCATTCGTAGCGCGCGAGTGGGGGACGAAAACTCGTAACTGCGATATAATGTCCCGCGAAAACCAGCTACCATCATCAATTATGTCCGCCCTCTCGTCCCCTCAAAAGGGATGAAACGGGAAATAATCGAGAAACGCGGGGCCAACTCGTCGAGATTTCTTGAGATTATTGCACAAAATCGGAAACGTAAAAATTATTAACAACAATAGTATTATTTAAAAAAGTAAGTAGTAAAGATGATCTAAAAAAATTTCTCAAAAATCAAAATTAGGCAATTTTTAATGCTCCTTTTTGAATTCAAAAACTTTCAATATGGTAATTCATTTACTTAAAACATGAATGATTACCTCTTTCTTATAACAAATATTCTTCACGATTAAAATCATGATTGTATAAGTTACATAAAAAAGGAATGAAGTTTCCGTTACTTTTTCCGTTACTTTTTTATTGTATGTAATTACCTTTCCTAGTGAGTAACAATAACGATAATTAAGTTATAATTTCCAGTAACGAGTAACGAAATTTTGAAGTTACTATTTCATTACTTTTAGTTTTTTAGTAAATAATGATAAGTTATCTTTTTAAGTAATTTTTTCAACCTTAGCATAACCCTAACGATTAATTTGTTAGCGTTACCATCATAAAAAATTGCATTGTTAATTGTTTTTTTACTATAAAAAGTAACTTTTAGGCAGAGTAACGAAAAAGTAACTTTTAACAACCCTGATTAAAATTTTCTTCAAACAGTATTTCATTACGTATTTTTTTAATATTAAATTATTTTATTATTTAGCTCGAAAAGTATCAGCAGGAAAATTGATTAACGCTTGGCCATCGGTGAAAAATTCGCGGCAACAGATCAATCCTGCAATTCCGACGGCGTGATCGAGGGGATGGGCGGGACGGATGTTGCGCGAGATTTGGAAATAATTCAGCCCCGCGCACTGACTGGCGGGCCAAGGGGCTGCTTGCTCTTCCGACCCCCGCGTGCCTTAATCTAATCCAAGGATAATCTAAAATTCATGACACACATAACTGCCAGGCGATGATATATCTGGCGGGGATGTAAAGGCAACGTCTTCTCCGTTCCGCCGTCGTTCTACCCCTCGCCGCACCCTCCTTACCGTTCTTGTAGCTTGCAGTTTGCCTCGGCGGGTACCCAACAGCAATCACTGGCATTATTATTTAATGCGACTCGCGTGGCGGCGTATATATCGACCATCTACCTTATAAATCGCGATATCGTAGGCTGCTAGATGCTGTTTATCTCGCGAGAGGAATTACCAGTTCAATCGATGCCAGTTGTTCCTTCTTCTCTAACAAAACATGTTGAGTTAAATAGAACGCGTAACAACTGATTGCACATCAAGATGCTGTTTACATTTCTTTTTAAAGAAATTGTACTGTCTATACAGTGAAACTTTTATTCGAAGAATATCATACAGATTAAAAACGTAATTTGGAAGATCCAGCTTTATAGTGACATTGTGTGATAATCAGTCTCGCTTGCGTTTCAAATTTATTCAATAATCAATAAATTCCCTGTTTTATTTCTCGTTACGTTAAATAATCCTAATTCTTTCCAATCATTTTGCAAAATGATCAAAAGACCTATCATCCACTTACACGCTAAGAACTTCACCATTCCTATTGAATTAATCGATTTGCGTACGACCAGCTACGTATCCTTACCGATACTACGAGCGTCGTTCAAGCCCTGATGGAAGCCGATAATCCGGGGAATGCAATTCGCGCCTTTACGACAGGGTGAGATGCACGCAAATGGACCGAGGGTGGTCACGCGCCGGCGATAAGAAAAGAGAAGAGCGATAAAGTAGAAAGAGAAAGAGCGAAAAAGTGGAGGAAACGAGGAGCTAAACGCGAGTTTCCGCCCCTCCAGGCAGATCCGATGTGGAATCAATTCGCGTAATAGTTTCGAGGGGGGTAGAGGATGGCTCACGAGGGTAGGAGGAGGGCTAAATCGACTGACGGTCGTAGGGGGTGGGTTAAGCGAGAGCTCGGATACGGGCCATTACCACACCTGTCCCTCAACTTCGACTTCGCGAGAGGAAGAGAGGCGAGCCCGAAGCTCTAATGAAGAGAAGCAATCACTTAAGCTGCTCCGCCATATACCCGGTGAGCCATACAGGATACGATACGGTTTTATTTGCGTTGCACCGATACGCTTTTACGGCTCACTCGAGGGAATGCTCGACGGGACGCGAGCGAATAGGACACAGAGCGTGTCCTACGTTCGCTGATCCGAATCGCTCCTCTGGGACAGACCCGATCATTTGTAACGCGAGATCGTTATCTCCTCGATAGCACCCGAACCGGAAAGAACATTGGAATGTTGGAACTGGAGATCGTCTCCCATTCTCTTTACGATAATGATATTGCTATGATAGCGAAGTGAAAATGTACAAGTGAAAAAACGGCCATAAAGAAATCAAATTTCACAATTGATTTTGAAAGATAATGGCAAACTCGTTAAACAGTTTCAATTACTATTTAATATAAATGCTGATTATTAGTTCTTACCTCGTTACGTTTATGTTTGCAAAATCATATCGCTCGCATCATAGGTGAGAATCTGCGAAGAAATTGTATATAACTGTCATATGACTAATGGAAAAACAGTGTGTGTACTCGAATAAAAAATGACAGAGAATAATTACAAAATAATTCCAAATGAATAATGTAGATGTTATCAGTTTAAAAGAAAGAAATTGTCACAAAGATACATTTATAATATAACCGACATCGAAATAAATCTAGGATAGATTTTTATCATAAGAAGACTTGCAAAGACTTGGTGCTCGGTACTTCGTCAAGATTTATTTCGAATGAAATGGTCACGTAGCGTCACAGAGAACCAAGACAACGAGCATAATATGAAGCGAGAATTGAAGCCGGTATAATTTCAATGTTCTTAATGTTTGATGCTATAGACACAAACTTGACACAAGCTCAACATAAGTTGTTAAAGTAACAAAAAAAATTTCGATACAATTTCCTTTCGCAATTATCATCGGGTGTAATATATAGTTTTAGATTGTTTCTTTGCAGAAACATAACTTTCACTCTATAACAATCTAGTTTACTTTACTAATATTACAATATCCTTATTAATATTACTACGATTTGCAATATTACTATACATAATTACTTACAATCCTAAATTAGCTAGAGAGAGAGAGATTTTACATTAAGTATTTTCAAAAAATTGACTCACATCATTGTCCATTAAATCCACGGAGATCAGTTTCGCGCATCTATAGCATGGAAATCTAAGGTCAGCGAAGTTCTACCGGTTTCAATCCCGGATATGAACTATGATTTAAACGCGTGCATATGTATATTATGTCGCAACAGCGACTCAGACAATTAACGGAAGAAGCTCGGCAGGAAGCATTGAAGTGTTCGCGTAAACACGTTATAACAAGCGATTGAATCTTACTTCTACAACCTTTGCTCCTCGTCAATGGTCTATCGTCCGAGTAGATAGATTCACGATACTCGAATTGAATACTTGCACGCGCTTATGTGACGCTTTATAAAGTGTAAAGTCGTCCGGCTCGATTACAACAAGTTCGCACTCGAAGAGAAAAATTATTCGTAATTAGATGAAAAATTGCCGAGGCTATAAAATACAATTATTGAATGTATACATTCATCCTTAGATGATGAATTTACAGTGCGATTGCCATGTCGATTTAAAACGAATGTGATGTTCGATTAATTACGCATAAGATATTTCCAGCTAAGTTTTAAAAATATAATCTTTTTTCTTTTCCAAGAATTTTTATGTTTTGATTCAGTCCTTCTTTGTAACAAAAATTATTTGGTCATTTAATTTTAATTCGCAGAATTTTCGTGTATGATTTGTAATTTTAATTGTTTGGAAAGAAACAAATTAAAATTACAATTTTTCAAGAATCAAGGACCGTTCTGGTACATCTTATTCGCAGCTAATCCGTCTATCACACACACTTTATGTTTTTAAGTCAAGAGTTATATAAAGTACATGTACGAAATTGTTTTTATCGCTCTTCCGAGATGGGCAGCACCCTTTCGTTGCACCTTGACAGGCGTAAATGTATCACTGTGTAGGAAAGCAGAAAAATGTAGTCTCGTGTTCTTTTCCGTGCGAAACTTACATGCGACGTTACTACTGAGCACTAGGAGAGATTATCCTTAAGTACTAGGCAGTCAAGGTAATATGCAACAATAAAAAAGAACACCGTGTATGTATAATCTATTATCGAGTGATAGACACTGGACAGAGGAATTCGCCGGCGCTTGCGAGAGAAAACAGCAAAATAAAAACAAACTACGGCAGATCGACCTGCATTTTGGCAGAACCGTCCCTTCCGTGGCCGCAAGGATAGGATAATCAGGTACTAGGAACAGCCCCATACAGAGTCCCGGTCCTTTGAGAAAGGAAAGGACGCGATCGACATTTGATATCGAGAATCTCTGTTGGAAAGATCTTTTTTTTTTCTTCCGCAGAAATCTCGTTTCAATTCATCGCATGTTTCTCGAAATGAGCGAATATGTATATAACTATACACATCTATAATATAGAATTTCTTTCACAATACCAAGTGCGATAATAATGATTGTAAAGTCTAAGTCTAAGTCATATTAATAATCTCGCATTGCTCGGTGTCTGTACCCCGATTATTATGTTTTACGAGGAGGATGTCCGCGGACACACGTGTCTCTGAGCATACTTAAGTATACTAATATACATCCTAAATATATCGAAGATATCTTGGCTACTTAATAAAAAGCATTACGACCACCTAAGACCGAAACAGCTACGGTGTAATGATTGTTAGGAGTAATGATTGGTAGTCCCAAAGGACGGGAATCTCCGCTCCGAACGCTGCCCACACGAGGATTCATTACGATTAAATTATATAATACACACCGTATATATAGATATATATATTAATTACAATAATTATAGTATTAAGAATTATGTTAATAGTTATTTAACCATGTGTATGGCTCAGTCTATTAAGCTAGTCTCATGCAACAACAACAATAAAGATACAACAATATATTTACTTGTGAGTTTATCGAGTTTCGATTCATATCGCTTATTACTCTTTGTTCTAATTTACTCATAAATTCTCCCTTTTTTTTTTTGCTTTTTTCCCTACTGTTTTCTTTGCCTGCGATTACCCTTTGTTACTACATGTACCCCACACATACGTCTTTGCACTCAATTTTGTTCACTGACGATAGAAAAGATTGGAAATTTCAGATATCAATCGGCATTAATCACTTTTTTTCAGTCCTCTATCATTGTAATATTTAATATAATAATTATGTATAAATAGACGTCTCACTGTTACTTTATAATTGTTTATAAATTTATTATTTCGATCTTATCGTGACTGTGGGAGCTTTTCGAGTGTATAATATGTAATCGCGAGCCACATGATCTCTCGACGAGAGATGGGAACGTATCGATATGAATGTATCAGCCGCGAGTGTACTCGAAACTATACCAAGTTAAAAAGGAGACAACGTATTTACAACCACAGGAGGACACGCGTATATACTCTAGATAATATACTCTAGATTCCATTGCGATGCGAAATTTCAGTGGATCCGTAATGGGCGGTAGCGGACATTTATCTTTTATCACCGAAATCGGCCGTTCTAGCTTAGGAACTATCGAGGAGTGAACAATGTAACTTGTGTGTAAAAAATCGTCTCGTTAGCCACTATTGAATTCTTAAATGTAACTCGGCGAGAAGTGATAACAACGTCGATTTTTATATGCATTATTTACACATACGTACATATACATGTATACGCGATAAGAAAAGGATTAAAAATACGTGGCTGTGAATTTTCGTTTAAACCCCACGTCGAGCGACTCATGTGGCCCGGATTCTGTTAACATTTTCTCTCTCTCTCTCTCTCTCTCTCTCTCTCTCTCTCTCTCTCTCTCTCTCTCTCTCTCTCTCTCCAAGCTCTTAAGTAATTATAAAAAACAGTAATATCACAAAAATTGCGCAGGCAGGGCAAGGAGAGGGGCCAAAGTTTTGGGATAAAATTATGACAATATACATATGCGATATCTATATTGCCAAGTTGACGAACGAGTGTGGATCGAGTCAAGGAGCGGTCACGGAAAATTTCTCTGTCCATTGCGTGCGATTTCCCTTTCTTCTCATGGAAAGGAAAGAGGCTTGCACGGCGCAATCTGCCGTAAAAATGCGACAGAACGATGCAGAATTATCCTTATTTGACGAGCGACGATGAAGGAATTTACCTTCATCGTCGCGTCGTACGCGACAATATGTCAATTTTTCAATTCTTCAATTTTCGAAGAACATCTAATTCCTTCTTTCCTCATTTTACAACTATAAAGAATGAAGTTTTAATGATCCTTCTTTTTGAAAATATCCGTCTCGCCTGCGCTAGTTCGGTTCCTGCCAGTCGTTTAATCTTTTATTGATAGACTTCAAAGTTTGATTGACAATAGCGACTTAACGATGGTCATTTTCTTTTTTTTTCCCCCCAAGTTGTGCCGTTTCTTCCGTTCACCTTTCTCCTCTCTCATTTGGTCTCGATGCATGTGCGAGAAGGTGAAAAATTAAAATATAATTCTTTCTTTCATATCTTAAAACTATTGAGAAATATCGCATTGTTGAAAAATCTCGCTCATGTTTAAGAGATGTGTACATATACTCAATTGTCAATAATACATTTTTTGTCACAAATGAATTATAGAATTTTTCTCTCTTTTTTTTTTAAGTAACAATCGAAATAAAAACGCACATCACTTTAGATAAAAGAACTTGCTTACTTGTTTTAACTGGCCCAAGCAAGTGGGACTGGAATGACAGTCTGCTCTCTTCCTTCTCTCTCTTTTTTTGTTTTTTTTTTTTGAAAAATGATTTAAACGCAAGATTTCTTTATCCAAATGAATTATCGAGATCATTATACCGTGCTAATAAAATTAACATTGCCATAGATTTCACGTCATAGATTCGCTTGCTCTGTGAATCGCATCTGTAAATATTTTTCTTTTAAAAAATTTTTTTGATTGATGATTTTAAACAACTCGAGAGACTTCGATAGATCAGCAAAGATTTGAAAATAATCTATTATAATGATTAACAAAAACGTCCATTCTAAAATGTATTTATCTATATTTACACTAATACTAATGTGATACTAATTTAATATGTTTAACAAAAAAAAAAAATCACAAAATAGTCTGTAAGTTAAAACATCGTATCATCGTTGATATACGTACGTATACATATAAAAGGATGCATACTATACATATGTATATATATGTATATGCACGCATACATTTGAAATATGTTTTACACATGATGACAAAAATTGTCGCGTATAACCTAATATCACAATCAGCAAGGGAGAGAATAAAATAAGCAGAAAAATTTTGGTTCGAAACGACGGAATGGCACTTTCTGCGTTTATCAACTTCATGTGTATGTTTGTTTTCTTCTCAACGTATAAAAATACAATATATATTCTCGAAAAACCCTCTGTACACTATGAAATTTCTAATAACGTACTCTATCTTGTATCATATTTATTATCAAATAAGTAGTTCTACCTTGTCTCTAAAATTCTATAAACACATTCGAATAATCTCTCGCTTCCGCGTGCGCGCTTTCTTTCGCTC
>NW_017259270.1:53580-56600 GCF_001594045.1 Atta colombica | reverse complement strand
ATATTAAAGAGCTGGGGCAGAGTTGGCCATTGGCGCCAGCATTTGTCACGTTTTGACATACGCGAGAATGAAATAACACTTTCCTGTTCAGTGTTATCGCGATAGCGCTAATAGAAACGCTAATGGAGCGTACAGAGCGTGTACGTCGGTACATCCGAGGTATTAAATCAGATTGCTGTTACGCGATACCTCGTTCCGCCTTTCAAAATGTCTAGTCGGTGATCCCCACAAAATTCCTCCCTCCCGCCCCGAAATAAGTCCCATCCCCGCCCACCCACGCTTTTACTTTTTCGGCCAATGCTTATCTCTTGTCGTTCTTGCCTTCTAGCTTCGACTCGTTAACATTTTTCTCTTTGTTCCCCTTCTTTGTCACCCATATTGGGCCAAAGCTTAAAAGACACGGCATACCTTTAATCGTTTTTTACCCAAAAGTACGATTGTAACATACCACGATGATACGGTAACGACAACGATGTTGATGAGAAGAGGCCGTGGTTTCACCCACCCGTCCCAAACGCCCCTTATTTCCCGCCCAACCCCATTCGGCCTGCTGCATTAAGCGGCCTTCTGGAAACAAATACGAAATTGTAAAAGAGAATTCTAAATCGATTTACTGGATATTTTTAGCAAACAATTATGTAGACAAAATATAATGTCTTTAAGAAAATCGTTTAACTTACCGCTTTTAGGCGGAGCTGTTCAAACGCCGTACATGTTATGTAACCGCTCACTCAGCTGCGGCGGAAATTGATCGGAAAATCGTTTCCAATTCTCCTCACCTACTTGATTTTTGAAAGTAAACAATATCTAAACACAAGATAAGAATCATAAGATCACGTCGAGAAAATATTGAGTTCATCAACTGATTAGCTATTGTTTTTTACCTTCTGGAACATCTCCTTTAAATCCTCTTTCGGCGCAGACCACGACGCCACGGCGTCACAAAAGAAGATGAAATCCGGAACAACACCGGCTGGATTGACAGTGATCATTTGACACATGCCTCTGAAGGCAGAATCCTTCTCTTCGTTATCTCTTATGCTTCGCAAAGAAGTGCACCTATTAATAAATTAATAATCGACAATCTCATTAGATATTGTTCAACTTCCTTTAAGGAGAAAATACTTCGATCAATAAAACACGCGGCACTTTACAGCATTTATTTATATTAAAATTATTACGTTTTACTCGAAGACTTACAAAAACATTAACGTTATCATTAACTTTATCCTAAATGATCGAAATATTTTTCTTTACATAATACAATTACATAAAAAGATACATATGTATATTTAACAATATGGCTCTGGCAAAAATTGAATAACTAGCCATTTACTTTCATTCCCACAATTCACACATAGATATTTTTTTTCAAATTGCATTCGACGGAATACGAAACGATTGGCTTGCTGTGAGGCCAGTCCAATGCGATAATTAGCACTCTTACTTCATAGTTCAGAAGAAATTATCATTATTAGATTGTGAAAAATGTATACAAAATTTATACATAATTTTCAAAATTATAATTAAATCAGCACTGGTATTAATAGATAGATAAAAATTGCAAATATACTAATTATTGCAAAGATCGATCTCTGACTTATAATTTACGATGCTAGCCTACAACTTTTTATACTATATATTATACCAACTATATTGGGATATGTATGACTGGCGTCATATTTCACTTACTGTCTCATTAAGGCTGGGTTTACATTTGACATTTACAGCACGGCACATTATATAATTAGAACAATTTGACAGAGATCGAGATGCCAAATTACCAGCATGCAGAATCAAATTTTTATAATCGAGCGAGAAAAAACTAGATGTAAGGTATCCGCGATCTTCCGAGTAATGTGGCAAAAGACTTAACGCGGGAGAACGCGGTGACAAATAAGAGTGACAAATGTAAACCTATCCTGATTTTGATACTCGGATAAACAGGAGAGCTCATAACAAACTTGCATGGTGGCAAAATAAAGATTAGAGAATTATATCATGTAACGAATTCAAATATAAAATGTTACTGCGAATACTGCAAAAACCATTGAGCAAGTTCATGCTGGTAACTGCAGGATGGATAGCGTTTTCATTTATATTAGCATCCCAACCGACTCAGCGGAGATCTCTGCTCTCGTTATAATGCGAGAGAGAGAGAGTAAACAATCATTTTGCAGTGTGGCTCACCATTGTGTTCTTGCGCAAGAGTTCTTAGCAGCCCCTGATGCAATTACTCAGGAATCGGGAATGTAATAATGTATAATAATAAAGAGTGCTAATAAAAATAGAAGATAATATAATTAATAGAATAATAATATAATAAAGAAATTTACACACCACTGTCGAACAAACTGCTGTAACATGGGGGCGACGTCGTGGGGACACACATAACCTAGGCGACCGATCGTTATGGCTACAGTTTCATTTTCAGTTTCGGTAAGTAGACAAGTGAAGTGTAGTGAAGTGACCGGAAACACAAACAATAAGACAAACTGATAGAGAACCAACGATTAACTCAGGCGAAGAAGAATTATATATGCTCTGCTTGTAAGTTCCAATTAATAATTCTCAATTAATAATTTAGTTAATTAAGAATCAAGTGACATTAACAATTAATCGAAGACAGTGAGAACACAGGTGAAACATATGAGATACCGACAATGAAACATAGGCAATACCGTGCTATTGTAGCTGCTGAAACAATAAACAAAATTAGATAGCAGCGTGCGAGCCCGTGTGATTTTGTATAATACCGGACGGGAATGTCCAAGGATGTATTCCACTTAACGAATGCAAAATTTGCGTGCATCATTTCATCCTTTTTTAACATTTGATAAACAAGGAAAATGAAATTTTGCTCGTGAGTATTGTAAATGTTAAATGGAACGTACCCTCCAAATGATCTTTCTCTCTCTTTCTCTCCCTCATTCTCTCTTTCTACTATATGTATAAGAAATATATGTCAATAAATAAGAGAACAATAAAAAGAAATAACCAAATTTGCATTATGATCTTTT
>NW_017259270.1:31551-53480 GCF_001594045.1 Atta colombica | reverse complement strand
CATATACATACATTGCAGTTTATATATATATATATTGCAACATGTTTTTTTGTGGCAATACAGCCGTATATACGTTCAAGCCTACAGGCAGTCGCACACCACTAAATCAAGGTTTCAATATACAAATACTAATTACTTAAACCTGTCGATAATAAAACGTGCAGTCGCGATTCATGTATAACCACGCCAAGTCACTGAACTGTGGTTCAAAGTGGTTGCTCAAAAAATTACTTAAAAAAAAAAAAGGAGAAAAAGAAATATACATATTTATGCACCTAGAGAGCCGGGATGCCACCAAATATTTGATCTAGCGTGAAAAACAATACTCTAAAAGTTACTGGGAGACCTTTCATTAAACAAAGATCGGAAGTACTTTCGGTCTTTGTGGATAACAGTTATTATGTCGTAAAGCTAATCTCTGCGAATGAAAAGTTTCCTAATGTGCACAGTCGAGACGGAGTGTAATTGTAAAAATATCTTAAATCGACACACGGGAAAGATAGCGATGTATGTATGTATGTATATATACGAACAGATTCTGTTATGTCGGCTTGACTTTCACACTACACATTGCTTTCTATTCATTTCAAAGTAATGCTCGATATATCATATACGGTATCGTTCTAAGAAAGAACTAGATATCCGTAAAGATCGATCTAGCGACTCACCCGTATTTTCTAACAGTGTTTTTGGCGTGTCTGGTCGATTAATGATTTCGATGAGCTGTGCCAAAATTAATGGGATGTACGCGCTTGTGTCAGGACCTGTGAAGGACAAACAAAATAAGTAAGCTTTATTTAGTTCCCAGAAAAATATCATTTTCGATATTTACCGAGTTTTATCGAAATTTCACCGATCGCCCATGTCGCGTTGTTACATACTGATATGAATTGCGGATGCAAGTTTTGTCCAAGTATTGGCATAAACTCCGCTGCAAGTCAAAATGAAATTCACATATACATATATATCTGATAAATTTAATATCTAGTACCTAATGTATACTTACGTATGCAGGGGAGCACGTGTTGGAAGCAAGCTTTTGTAAGATCTCCTAACAAAGCGAAGCTACTCTGTCTGACTTCAGGCATGCTATCCTGCATACACTGATACAACAGCTGCATAACGTTGCTGTTCAACACTAAACGTTCCATGTGACCGTCCAGTCCTTCTGCTAATCCGCTGAGAAGGTCCAATGCAACTATCATAAAATCTTTATCGGGTGCCTCAAATTGCTCCGGACTTTGCGTGCTCGCTATATGTTGATTCAGCGTTTGCTCCACAAGTGATACGCATCGCCTGCAAACGAAAGAATATTTTATCGTATGAATTTACTATATCACACTGAAATAATAGATTGGAACGTCAATATATAAAACAGATTTAGACCCTATTCTCTAAAACTCTTAACAATAACGACAATAACGAGATCGTTAATTGTCATTGCACATATTTCATATACAGGGTTTGGAAAATAATAATAAATCTTTCACATAGAAGTAGAATGGACTAAACTGAGAAGAAAAATCCTCATTTTACAATTTTGCAATAGTTAATAAGATATTAATTGCTAAAAATTGCCGAAAATTGATCTTTAATCATTTTTTTACTCAAATATTATTAAATATAGAAACGAAAATTGTTTTCTTCTCATAGAGCTCTAAGAATTTTTTCAGAATTTTTTAATACCATATTTTCTCTTGTTAATAAAAATGAGAAAATGCAATATTAAAAAGTTGATAAAAAATTCTGAAAAAATTCTTAAGAGTTCTATGAGTGAAAAATAAACAATTTTCGTCTTTTGCACTTTTTCTATAAAATTGATAGTATTTGAATAAAAAATTATTGAAGACCAATTTTCGGCAATTTTTAGCAATTAATTTTGTTAACTATTGCGAAAATTGCAAAATGAGAAATTTTCTTCTCAGTTTAGTTCATTCTGCCTCTATGCAAAAGATTTATCATTATCATATTTTCTGATGTGTTATCATTATTTTCCGATCCTGTATAAAAAATGCACAACAACAGACATTTAATTGATTGTATACCAATAGAACACTGATTAAAATAGGCAAGAAACAAGTAAAGACAGAATTGAAGTATTATTGTCATTAAGAGTTAGGGGTTTTGTATCTATGATGTTAGAAATCAATCAAAGATATCGAATGAAAAAGGAATTGACCAATTACATCGGTCATGTGATCGAATTGTTAAAATGTAATTTGTTAATTCTTTCTCCGAAATCTCACATGATTTCTAGCATCAGTGGACACAAAGACTTTAATCTGGTAAAAAATTATTATTCGTCACGTATGTACATACCTGTACACAGGTTCGCAATACGGTAAGAAACCCGAGCGCAATGCGGTCGCTACTGAAGAAAGGCATTCCAGCAATGGGAACAGATCTTTATCTTCATCCTTCAATACGTTCCACTTATTAATAAGAGGCGGCATCAAAAGATTGATGTAATCTGGTCTGTTTAGATGATGACCCACAGAATCAGCGAGAGTACCGATGGCGTCGTATAGAATTAAAAGATTTTTATGCTGATATTTACCTACGAATAAACAGTCGTATTAATCAGAGATGTATCTTCTAGACTAGAACAAGACAAACTGCTTGGTGTTTTACTTACTAAATGCAAAGACGAGCGTTTCGAGAATAAATCCAAGATAAGGAACCAATTCGGTACATGCTTCTTCTTCCAAAGTCGCAAAGGCAGAACATGCCGCCTCTTGAACACGTTTGTTACTATCAAGCACTCTTTTGAGCAGTTCCGTCATCAGAGGTTTCAAATGCGTCTCGTGAGGTTGTGCACAAACCCAGTGTGCGTAACGGCTCAATGTCCAGCAAGTTATGGCACGTACAAGAGCCTTCTTGTCACTCAAACAACCGATCAAATAAGGGATGAGCTCCGACAAATGTGGAATCATACCACTCATACAACCTGCAAATATGAATCAAATTTTACTCGGTTCGATTTAGATTATTAATTTAGTTACATTAATTTATACTTTAAGAAGAAAAATGTGCGCGCACCTTCAGCGATAGCTCCCAGTGCCAAGATACCGGATTCTTTGATCTCCCAAGACTGATGGAAAAGAGTCTCCTTCAAGATCGGTACTAAAACCGGTAGAAGCTCTTCCCTAAAAACATTAGCCAACATATCTAACGCAGCGGCAGAGCACTTCCTCAAGTTCCAATCGCTCAGAGTTGAATCATCATCGCATCCGTCCTCAACATCTATATCCTCATCGTCGCATCCACCGTTTATTCCGTTCTCATCGACGATGGGCTGTTTGCCCATACCGTTAGCATGATGCGAGTGATGCGTCTTAGATTTATGAAAACGTGGTCGGATGTCTTCTTCTCTGTCTGGAATCATTTCATCCTCCTCCACATCTCCTTTGAGGAGAATTATGTCAATTTCCGAATATTTCATACCTTTCACCTGTGATAAAAAAATGTTAAGAGTCAAATAAAAGAAAGACGAAAGAATGATATTTGGTTTATCATAAATTTAGAAGACAACTTACCAAGATAGGTACTAATCGTGTCAGGTGTGGTGCAAGTGCCTCTTTGCAAATTGGTTGTTCTGCTAGTGACAACCAAAACTCACAAGCTTCCAGTGCCACTCCCTCGTCAACATCCTGAGTTCTCATTAGCATATATTCTATTATATTGTGCATATGTGGTATTAATCTGTCCATTCGTACCTCGAGCAGCATTACCAGTGCCCTACGCAAGAACACGAAAGATATAGGAATTTGTCCTTCCTGTTAGCGATAACAATAAAAAAAAAGACAGATTACTTCCTCTGCAATATACTATTAACTACCTGCATACGTTTTTTCGGACCTCAGAATCATCATCCGAAGCTAAATGGAAGAGATTCTCCAAAAAGCTGTCTATATGTATCATAAGTGCTTGCGTGCGTTGAATGATAAATTGATTGACACACGCTATCGCGTGGGATCTGATCTTGGGACTTGAATGTCTAAAGAACTGAAGGAACTTTGGAATCAGAATGTTCAAGGGTCGATTTAGAGCATCTGAATCTAATATCTCTGCCGAATCCTCACAAATCTTCTGGAGAGCGCCAAACGCACCCTCGCAAACGTTGTAATCTTGCGAGTCTAACATTTGACACAACGCTGGCAACAATTCTGGCCAAGTTGTTAATTCACCTTAATTCGTAGAAATTTCAACCGTTAAAAAACATAATACATATATCTTTGCCACATTTTCTGGAATATAGTAAAAGATGATAATATACCTCTTGATGCGACAGTAGTGATCAAAATACCGACGGTCGCACGAATCAGCGGTGATGGATCTCCGACAGCTGACAGACATTCTTGCTTTACGAAATTTATGACCTCTGGTAAAAATTTATGGAAGTACGTCTTTACATTGTTTTTTAATATCAGTCCACTCAATGACCTAGTAGGTTCATCTGAACAGAAAGAAAATTATTAGTTCCTATTTAATACTATAAAGATTTTAATGTAGAATTACAAGTGAAAGATTTCAGGATAGTCCAATTGGAGTTTAATTTTGACATACCTTCTGATGTTAATTTTGTTAGAACAAAAATCAGATAGTTGTTGAAATCCGGAAATTTATTCAATTCTTCCAATTTCTATTCAAAGAATTCTAATTAAGGAAAATGTAAGAGACAAGAAACTATTTAACAAGATACATACGAAAAGTCAAAATTCATAATTATTCTTTAAATTCTTTAGAGTAAAATCTCACTCTATAACGAGTGAAAATTGAATCTTGACAAAGAGTGGCTCAATTTTCAATCTTAACAAGTGAGATAAGTCTTAGAAAAAGTTTTAGAGAATATATTTTACGAGGCCGATTCGTTCCCTCAAAGAGATAACAAGTTGTGAACGTAAACCAGTCATCGATAAAGCGCGCGATCGCAACGCGATTCGGTACGGCTGCAATCTATAGGCGCGGGCGGTTCGTTTACGCGGTATGTCCGACAAGGACTCCCGCGAAAACTATCGATCAGAGGAGCCGCGCGTTGGGAAAACAAGTCCCCCCGCGCGCGCGAGCGTGCGAACGAGCCGTAATCCCCGCTCAGCTCCGTGTCGTTCAACACGGTCGGGGCATGCACAGTCAGCATATTTTCATCTTTGCGCTCGAGACGCGTCCGGCACGCTCGATTCCGAGCAGCGCGACACGGCGTAGCGACTCCTGACGACTCCCGGACGGTGACGGGACCTCTCGAGGAACATCGAGAAACGAGCGAATGATCGTTGCGAATTCGCGACGCTATCGCGAGCGAGAGAGAAAGAGAAACGAACGAGCGCGCGCGCGCGCGCGCTGTCTCTTTCTTCCGAGCGATCTCGACATGGAGATTGGCGTTCGCGCGTAATTAATTTCACCGGACCATTTCCGGACGAACCCCGAATGCCACTGCCACGCCGGGAAAACGAACGCGGAACGCGATGACGGGACAGACGAGCGAGCGGCGTGATTACGCGCACCGTCGCGTCTCTTTATTTTTTTTTTCCACTCGCGCTTCACTCCGTGGGGGCCACGTATGGGCGAGAGCGACGATACACCACATCACACGACACGACGGTTGACGGCGACGGATAAGAGACATGAGGATCGTCGTTCTTGAACGTCAAACGAAAGGATACTTGTTGTACGGCCCGCTGAGTCGCCGTGTCCGGGCTCTGCGACTCCTTGAGCAGCGTCAGAATTTGCCTGAGTCCTTCCTCCTGTGGTTGCCACGCCATTTTCATCGTGTTTTTCAACAGCACCACTGTAACGCGCAGCCTGCCTTCTCTGACCTCGCAGATAAACGGAAGCTTCCTACAGCGCTCTCTTTCTCTCCCGCCCCCTTCCCCTCTCCACCGGCCAGCCAACCCCCTCTGCAAACTGCTCACTGCTGAGCTCGGCCAGGACCGTGGTCGCGCAAGGGGGCGCCACGCCCTTCCTCCGCGGCTTATATCGCCTATGCCATGGCGGGAAGGGAGAGACTCGTGTTTCTGTTTCATAACCGCTCATTTATCGGCCCTTTTTTTCACATGTCTCCGGGAAAACTCAATGAAACCGGCTCGTGGTCCGGTTCGCGAAACTAGATTCTCTGCTGTGGTTAACCCACTGGAGGGTGCCCCCCCGGGGTTCCTTGTGGCACCCCGCGTGGGAACGTCGATTGCAAAAGCGCCGGACAACGTCTCAAGACGAAAAGATTTTAAAATTGGAGGTCCCAACCGGTCCAGATTTCCGGTGTCGCGCGAATCGACGCGGGAAAACGCACCTTGCGCGACAATGGATATTCCACGATCGATGCAAAGTTCATCCTTATACGTTCGCGTGGAAACGTGCCGTTGAAAATCAACAACAGACGTGATCTCATACCGGAATGACGATTGAATTCTCAGAAAACTTCGATTAAATTCCAATTGACGTAATCAGCAATTAATTCGATTGGTTGAATTACTCATTGCATAATTTAATAATTCGTTGTTTCCGATCCAATCCTTTTTTTTCGTGTTTTATTAAATAACAATTATTTTATATCTATACTGAAATAAAAATTATTGTATTACAGAATTTGTATTTGATTAAATCAATCATTAATTAATGATAACTTAATCAATGATTAGCTCAGTAAAATTGCTTATTGCAAAATGTTCAAATGTTTAGGCAAGTCATCTTTTAATCTCTATTTCTACTTAATCTCTATTTCTATTGAACTACAAAGATTAATTCTATTCACGATTGTTGAGTACCAAAAGTATCGCTTGGTGAATTAATTGTACTACTCAGTGTTCGATCGCAATCGGCTCTCGGGTGAATAAAATTCGTATCGAGTGAAACGCAATTTTTATTTGGAAATTTTATTTAAATATAGCGGCTAGCGCGTACGGAAAGGTGGTAAAAAAAAAACGCGGTGGTAATCGCATTTTCGACATTGGCAAGGGTCGATCCATCGCCAACGACACTAAATAATTACGAAGCAAAAACGATGCGCATCGCAATCTTGAAATAAAAAAAAAAAAAGAAAGAAAGAATTGAGAACTTATTTGAATATCTTATAAATATCTATGTATAATGTGTGTTAACTGCCGCGTTTTAATCTCTAAATCCTTACAAAGACGGCAAAGACCACTCATGATGTTGCACACTTAAAACTTAGTAATTAACTTAATTAGAAATAATTGTTCTTACTATCCCTTACAATTTGTACTGTCGCATTATTGCGAATATTATGACTCACACTCAGCTTTGGGGTAACTTTTGAAGTGTCAGTCTTGCACGTGATGCTACCAAATCTGTTATTTACATGATGCATACACAGGCTCTTTCTTTTTGAAGGGAACTTCCGAGATTCCCTTAGTTACTTCTGTCCATTCTTTTTAACTTCTAACTTTTGATCGATCTCTCACGTTGTTAAAGATACATATATATATATATATGAAATTGCTTCTTTTCTTTCAGAGTACATTACTCGGGTAACTGCTACAGCAAGGCCATATAGTGAAGATATTTATATATAGGCATAACGTGGAATCATCGGACCGACATTCGTGAGTTTTCTTGCTTGACCCGATCAATCGTGCAATCTTCTTAATCAGTATAAATTATTAAATGTATATATACAGCGTTCAACGCATTTAAATGGTGACGGAAACGGCTTCCGTGTCGTGTGTATTAAATATCGGCGCGTATGTATGAAGTGTTTCGAGATCGTTTCATTGAAAATCTATTACAAAAGCGTTAAATAATCGCTCTATTAACAATTATAGTTACAGGTGCTGCGACAAATCGCGCCAATTTTTACGTTTATCGTTAACGGTAATCGAAGGCACGTATTGGAGAAGATTGTGGCTCGTTCTTGCTACTGCTTGAACGATTTTACGAATGTCTTGTGAAAAGGAACCTTAGCGCGATCAATTCTTAAGCTAGTCTTCCGTGAACACGAAATCTGTATAAACACGTGTAGTCTAGTTGTCCGTGATTGCTGTGTATCCTCAATTCTATGTATTCATATGGTTTATTGATTTCTGTGTTCTGCATAAAAAAAATTAAGGATTACTGTGAATTAAGGATTACTAGTCCTAATAAATCTAATCAATAAAATAAAAACATGTATAGAAATAAAACACAAATAAGACAACTTATATGTATTAAAAGAAAAGTCAATTTATTAAAGAATATTAAAAATAAATTTACCTGAACTGGAAAATATTGTAAACTTTCATCGGAATACGTGAATTCGTACTCCCCGAACATCACTGGCTCAAGATCGTTCTCATTCAATAATCCCTACAGCAACAAGAATATTTAAAAAAAATATGTTTAATAAACAAAAGAAATTAAATAGTTCACATACCCAGACATTGAATTTTCTGGGCGCACTCGACATGTTTTCATTTGGTAAAATCAATTTGGACACATGCTCCAGAGTGAAACCAGTTACATAAATAAAACTTCGCAATTGTATCAGGAGGTATCCGGGAAAATCTTGGAAGGCCCAACAAACACCAGGTTGTATCGGATTTCCCTGTATTACTGTCCGCGGATTATTGCTTTCGTAATACAATGTGAAACCGAATAAACTGAAGGCTCTCGACTTTATGTCATATCGCTGAGTGCATCGCGTGCTAATAATCTGACCGCCTATACGGTGAACAAAGCTATTTATTATATTCTATTCATCAATTATTAATTTATTGACACGATACAATACCTGCCGTTTCCAAAGCATAATCTACTTGACCCGTTTTATCCGCGTCATAAATTCGCAAAACTTCTTTTACTATTTTGCGTATATGCTCGTCCGAAGTATGAACATTTGCATTGTCAAGAACTTTTTGAGCTATAAAAATATTCTCGATATTAATTAATTAATATACGACATAACATCCAAATAGATTTTAAATATATCTTCAAACCTTCTCTATTATGAGATGCAAGTAAACTTTGCAAGTTTTGCCCGAGCTCTTCTTTCAAAATTCCGGAAGGAAAGTAGCTAAGTAAAATTTTTTCTACGTGCTTTTCTATATCCTGATTTATGATAGATTCTGCATTGGCATTACAACAAGATTTTAATTCTGAATACAGTTTGCGTAATTCTTCAAATTCGTTTTTAATAACTTTAAGTTCGCTATATGCTATATTTTTTAATTCGCTGATATCCAGCTTATTTTCCACATTAATAATTTTGTCCTGGAAAGATAACTACTGTAGAACTCGAGATCTTCGTAATCATTAATTCTTAATAATATATGAGCGCGAGCATGACATAGCAGATTGATCTACCATGCCAGAGGTTCCAGGTTCGATTCTGGTAGGAACCAAAATGTCTCCTCTCGGAAAAGACGAATAACCTTTCGAGAGTATTCTTGCCCATAGAAACACCTCTTGAAAAATTCGCCATTCAAAATCGAACTTGTTAATTAAAACTGTAGGTCCCATATACTTGTGACAATTGAATAATCAGCGTTCACATCACAAGCATATGAGAGAGGTGTAACATAAGCCAGAGACACAGGCTCAACGTACGAAGAAATAATAATAGAAATTCATAGACTTACATCATACTCCTTCCGGAAATTGGCATCACTTTGCTTACGATCTTCTACAGTCCGAGTAATATTAATAAGATAGTCCTACAAAATGATATAAATAGATCATGGAACACAAATATATAACTGCACAAAAAATTTTATATTTATACCATTTGATGCGTCTGTCTATTCTCAAGCATTTCTATCCTGTTGACCAAATCAGCTTTGTTAACTAAATTTTCTTTAATTATTTCATTGTCAGTTAATATTTTTTCAATAATTTTATTTTGACGATCCTCCCATTGTACATTATTTAACGATTTTTCTATTGCTGTTTCAGTCACAGGTTTAACGTCAGAGAGAAGCGACAAACATTGTACTATGCACCAACCACCTGAAACAAATTTCATATCCATAAACATTTCAAATGCAATTATTACAATCTCCTTCTCCTGTTACTTTATTGAACTTGTTACAGCGTTCCAACACAAAGTTAGTGCCACAAATCTGTCCAATATTATTAAATTTACAATCACAAAGATCTCAAAATATATCTTAAATTTTAATGGCACAGAACGATTACAATGATGTAATTGTTCAAAATGGAACTATTATACAATATGGTAACTGAGAGAAGGATAGACGAAGAAACTCACCGTTCAGTTGATACCGATCGCGATCATGATTCCAAGTATTTCAAGCACAACACTCCGACTTTTTAACGCCCACAGTAGAGTAATCCTCCCCCTATCCTTCTCCCACAATAAAATTTTTATTTTTCGCTTTTTAGATTAGGTTCATTAAATGCTTAATTGTGACACTATGACGCTATATCACTCTAATGGACTGTATTCAAAAGACTACTAATATCATATACATGAAAAATATTTTATTAAGTATGAACGTGTTTTTACAATACAGATATTATCTAACGACAGTAACTGTTACATCAAAATATTGTTATATCTTTGAAGCGTGTAAAAATGAAATCAATACATGTGTGGTGGTTAACTGAAAAAATGTTATTTCATTTAATAACGCGATTAAATTATATATTATGTATTTTATAATATCTATAGGATTAAATATTGTAAAACATAAAATATTTAATAAAATATATATAATGTGTAACAGAAAAATGACTAAGAGTGATATGACCAGTTAGTTCATGAAATATAACACAGTACATGACCAGTTAGTTCTTGAAATATAACACAATATAATTATATGTAAAATATATAGAACATCACACACACAATATATGTATAATTGTGCGCAAAATATATTGATAAATATCTATATATCTTCACACAAAAAATATTAACCTATTAATAAATCAAACAATAAGCAAAGAGGTACTGATAGACAATATGTATATATCGTAAAGAATATTTCATTATATGATTTAAATAAGTAAATCATAGGGTATTCGTAATCGATTCTTACGTTCAAGACTATTTTAAAGTACAGTCTTAAGATGTCACAAATCAGAGGGCGATATTCATAGTCTATTCTTACTTTAAGATCGTCTTAAGTCATGTCTTAAAATGCAACCTTCTAATTGACTTATAACATCTTAAGACTGTACCCGAGACAATCTCAAATATAAGACTCGACTATGAATATCAGTCAGAGAGTCATATTAGCATCTTAAGACATTACTTAAGATAATCTTGAAATAAGAACAGATTATGAATACCGGCCAGAATTTTTGAAATAATATTATACAATATATTATATGGTAAATATATATGCATATTAAATATGTCAAAATAGTAAACAATTAGGGGAATTATTAAGTAGACATTCTATTATAGCATTATTAAAATTTTGTAGTAATATGGCAACAAATAATGATGATATATACAGATTTTATCATAAAATAAAAAAATAATAAAAACAATGTTAAATCACACACAATTATTAATTTGAGGAAGAAATGGATGAAAGAGGTATTCCTCTTAAAAATATTATATGAAAATTTTTAAGAATGTCTGAAAAAAATGTTATACTATCAATTGCAAAATTGCATGTATAATAGAATTTTGCTTTCATCATATAATTTTGTAAAAAAATACGGATATTTATACTTTCATCCATTTGGATTAAATTATTATATTTAGGATTATTATTTTGACAACTTTTCAATTAATCACCACTTTATGTTCCACCCAATAGGAGGCATTTCAGGCAAAGACACGTTCACACTTGGTAAAAGGTGCATGAAATAATTTTTAAGATCTGCAAGGTATTTTATAAACGATTCAAAGGTAAAAGATATTAAGTTGCTTATATTGTTAAAGATGTGATAAGTCGTCTCAATGACACCATATTGGACATTGCGCAGAGAGTCCGCAAAAGTGAAATAATGCCTCTGCGCGATGTAAGCCCCTGAAACAAAAAAAATACGAAGGCCAGGATAGGTTTGTGTCTTTCAGGTCCCACGAAAGACATTGGTCTGACTGTGTTTGGATCGGTTTAGATTTCATGTGGATTAATAAAAATGGAATTCAGTGATGTCTCTGATTTTCTTTTATATTCCTTCAACAAAATGAAGAAACTCACCAAACAAAAGAAGTAACGGTAAAAGTGTGATCCATAGAATCCTTGGGCTTTTTTCTAGCCACTTCCTAACGCCAGTGAATCGACTTAACAGCCAAGCATCAAGTACAAGCATTCTGACGAAGAAAAAGTACATATTGTGCGTATAACGATCCAAAGTTTGCCATAACGAGCTCCATTTGGATTCTAGAAACAGCAAATAAGAAAATTAGTTAACAGACATATTTAATATTAATACGCTACATAACATAAAAGATAATTATTATATTATATTACGCTCAATTATATATTTTCTATATAATTAAATATTATTTTTTATTGCATTTATAATTTTTTCTATATTTATAAAAAAGAATGTTTCTTGAATATCATTAATACCATTAGATGAGCGATAAGCTTGCGAAACATAACACTGTCTTTTCTCATCCGTTTTAAACTTGAAGAATTCGACAGTTTTCCTAAAGCAGATGACAATAAAGGTTGTAAAATATGTGAACCATTGCACGACTCTCCAACTTTGATTAGTTTTGACCGATGATTTTACGTAAGTATCATCCAAATCGGTATCAGAATCGGCATGAGATGCATCATACTTTCCAATTGGAGTATTCGCCCACGATAAGTAGCTGGTGAAATAAGATTGCATTAACTTAATTTTATTTCAATAAAAGTTTTATTTTAATAAATGAGAAAAAATAAAAAATACCTTGACCGAAAATTTGAAGAACATCTTGGATCCGAATAAATTATTTCTTTGTGACTTGTATATTGTTTTACGTGTGTCTTCTTGTACAAAGTCGTTTTTGCTGTAGAAATCGACATATCCGCGCGTGACATGTCGCAATTATCCCCAAACTGCAAAATTCACGTATAGTTTTAAAACGCAATGTCATGATACATCAAGAAAAATAAGAGAACAATAATTCAAGATGACAAATACTTACCGAATGAATTGGAGAGATGGTCTCTTTCAAATCAGCCGTGTCCATATCGCTGATTCCGCTTTCTGTCGTTCCTTGCGAAGCTTGACTTAAATTTCGATGACTTGTTTGAGATACGGTACTTCCGTTGTTTGCGTGTATAGGCCGTCTCGACATATTGGGCATAGCTAATATACCTGGGGCGATCTCGTAACGACACTGCGACGTTGGCGAATATGTATAATCTGTCTTTGGAAAAACGCTAAAACATTCACAAATAATTTGATTTTTCGCACAAATAGTACACATGCAAATTATTCATTTAATTCCAATACTATTTATTAACACCAGCAACTTGACCTACACTCTGTGACTAATGCTAATTAAGACATGCTATTATTTATAAATGTTTGTTTCTCCAACGGAAGGAATATATCTTCAAAATAAACAACATTGAATCAAACAAATGTAAGTCACAGAAGAATTCGTTATTGGCGTAATGGTCACATTCAACTATTGCGGAGCGGATCCATAAGCGCTTACTGCTATTGATGTATTCTTCTAGATCTTCCAATAGCAGCGAGCGCTCACAGATCCGTAAGCTCCATAAGTTGTGTGCTAAACGCGATTAATCATTTAATACTCCAATTAAAAAGTTGCCGTTAAAAACAGAAAAGTGTACAGTATATATAGAATAAGACTTAAAATAGAAGAGCGCGAGTGTGGCATAGTAGACAGCGCACTGATCTATCATGCCAGAAATCTCGGGTTCGATTCAGTAGGAAAAATTTACGCTCGTGTTTCCTCTCGGAAAAGCTCGGCAATCTCCCAAGAGTATCTTTGCCCACAGAAACACCTCTCGAAAAGGAACTAGCATTAAAACTATAAGTCTCATATGATTGTGGCAATTGAATAATCAGTGTGTGCACCACAAGCACATGAAAGAGGTGTAACATAGGCCAGAGGCCTAACGTAAGAAGAAAAGGAAGTGTTTCTTCTTTACATAATAAAATGATGGATCTCAAATTTCCACAAAAAGATTTTAATTTTAATGTCACAAGAGTAATTCTTGGTTTTCGCAATGCAATTATATTAAATGGATTATATTAAAAAACTACTCCGTGATATCAAAATTTGAGATCCATATCTATTTGTCATCAACATCATTTTTGTGGAAATTTTATATATTATGTAAAGAAACGGTTCTTCTTCTTCTTACGTTAGGTCTCATAATATATAAAATTTCCACAAAAATAATTAAGATTTCAAATTTCCACAAAAAGAGCTTTTGCCTGACGGAACCTAATTCTGGATCGGATGCGTTTGCTCTTAAAACCGTAACGTAAAAAGATCTTTTTGCGGAAATTTTTAGATCTACATCATTTTTGTGAAAATTTTATGTATTATGTAAAGAAGAAACACTTCTTCGATGGTTAAAATTGTGCTTATAAAATTACAAATCAAATATTCATACTTCCACCATTCACCAGCTTGCTTGTAAATCTCGTAGGCGGATCCTGGCCTACTTGGAGGATCTTCTCTTTCTCCTTCTTCCGAAGAATAGTCACTGGTAAATACTCTGCGTGGTGTAACACTTCTGTGTCTTCGTTCTGCTTTCTTGTCAGGTGCATCCTCCTTACTTTCACTCTGGCCATTGACAAATATTTGTCTTTTGGCTCTTTGACGTTCCGATCGGCGTTCTGCCTTTTTTATGGTGACGACAGAACCTTCGGATTTTGTGCTTTGATTATCTGTTAGACTTTCTGTGATAGATCCTTCTTTATTTTCCTCTATGGTTTCCATGTTCTTTTCATGCGTCTTTACACTGCCAGTTCTATAATCATATAAATACAAATGATAAAGATATAACTTATTTATAATCATTAAGCAAATACTTTTATGTTTAGAATGATTACTTACAATGATCTAGAACCAGATCTTCTACTACTGGTTACTTCTCCAGGCGTGTGAGATCTCTCCCGGCTCCAATTTCTGAGATCATAATGACGCTCTGTCACCTCTGGCTCTTGCTGAGGACGATTTGGAACCATAGGCGTATGGGAACGTGATCTGCTTCTGCTGCGAAGCTCATAGTGATGCTGCTCGTTCTCCATTCTTCTATAGAACAAACAAGAATCGGATCGAAGTGGAAATCGTTTCTCTTAATAACTAATACTACGACCTTCCGACAAACAGTACGGACGATCAAAGGTTATCGCTCGCTTTTAGGAAAGAATCGCAGGGGCCGTTGGGGAGAACATATGTCCGAACATATACCGCCTAAAAATAGCACCCCTCCCCGAAGGACACGGCCGCGGTCCTTTTTGCTAGATCCCTATTTCTATCCTCTCCTCGCCGCGCACTCCTCATCGAAAGCTCCGCGGATGAACACGCGGTGCCGTCGACTTCGTGAGCTACGAGAATTGACAAGAATCACCGCTCGATCACGTTGCGAGTTGCGATCCGCGCGGCAACTCGATTCTCTTGGAGGAAGGAACCGACGGAGCATACCAATCTCTCCTACCAATCTTCCATCAACGTCGAGGACTGGCTCGCTCCGGCGGGTTGGCCCACCACGGCGAATTGTATGTGACACCGCTATTTATAGAAAACTCACCGTTTCCGCGCGGCGACGCTAACGGGAGTCGGGACGCGCAACGACGACGGCGAGACGTACCTCGCGTTGCGCAACACGCGCGACGCGCGAAGATCACGAAGACGCGTTTCACATAAGAAAAAAAAAAAAAAAAAAAAATCCAATGTACCCCGCTAACCCCACCAGCCGCGATGTACGCGTGGGAGTACGCAAATCGTTCTGTTAACGCGTAGAAAACGCCAAGTGCGTGCGCATTTTGCCTGATGATTCATACTCACTTAATTCTGTTTATTGATAGGGAAGAGGGAGCACGACATCGTCATTTTCGTTCGACGTTCTTTTTTTTCTTCGATTTTACCGCTAATCTACGCCGACTGATCGCGGAGCGGAAGACGCGCGTCGTTTTCTGCTTCCTAGCCTAAATATATATCGTAGTTACGTATATCCACGATATATAGATCTTTATTGATCCGTAAACATGACTAAATTGGACTAAGCGAGAATCGCGCGTAATGTACAGAAACTACGGAATGCATGTAAATGTATTCTTACCGGTGTTGAAACACTTGTAAAAAATAAAGAAAAAATAATGATGAAAAAAATGCAAAGCGGCGACGGATAGACAGGAAATAATGAAAGAATAAGAAGACCTTCATATTTAAAAAAATTCAGGAATTTTCATTCCATTGTGCCTACAACGCAATTCCTGGTAATCCTGATCGCGAATGAATTGAACATTTATATTGAACACATTTTTTTCCTCTACAACGCGAGTAGAACAATGATCTAAAAAAAGAGAGGAATAAATTGATCGTCTCTTTATTTCAGTAAATGTTCTTCGGCGGAGGGAGGAATCCGCTTTGTAGAAATCGCGTAGAATAAAATACAGGGAGACATATGATTTCTGTATTATTCCGTGTAATCTCGATAGTTAACTACGCCTTGAAGGTGCAATTTGACTTTTGAAAGCGGCATAAGTATTATACTACGCTATGCGGAGAACCGTCCGTTTCGTACACAGGTGTCATTCGTCGTGTTAATAAAATAAATAGGTTATGAGTGTAACTGTAATACCAGTTAACATTGTATATACAATAACACCTAATATATATAAATTTAAATGTAAGTATAATAGGGTGTGTCAATGTAAAAATGTATAGTATATAATTTTCTAAGCTGGGTAGTTGCAGAAAGAGACAGGAAGAAAGGAAGATTTCTTAACCTCTAAAGAATCTCTTTCTCTTTTGGATATTTTATGATAAAATTACAAAATAAATTGTACACTTGGACTATCGAGACATTTTGTTTTGTGAAGTAGATTATTTCTTTAACAGGCCATGTCAAATCATTATTCATGATTAACAGATTATGTCGGATTTGGAGTTGGGATTGAAGACAGGACGAAGGAGTTATGAGGAAATATTAAAACAGCGGCAGGATGAAGGATATAAAACCGCAACGACAAACGAACAGGTAGATTTCTTCATGTGAAGCAAACATTACCTATGTTTATGTTACTAGATTCATTTTTATTCATTACTCGTCAAATATTGCTATTTGTATAGTTTTAAAATTTATAAAATACTTATGAGCCATATAATTGTATACAATTTATGCACAAACAGCTGCGGAGATTCACATAGGTATTTTTATTTGTATTTGATTTATCACTTCTTGAAATCACAAATTACTATTGTTTAATTTAAAATTTGTCAACAATCTTTCCACTGTATATCTTTTTAGGCTCGCGTTGAGGAGATTGTGCTCAAGTTTTACCGATCATGCAGAGAAGGGGATCCTGTTTTACTTAGACCCAAACACATTCAGTTCTTGAAGAAAGCAATCACTAATTTAAATGACACTTACGAGGTATCCACTATTTTTAATATCAAACAGCATATGTGTATAATATTGGCTGCGTTCAACAGAAAAAGCAGCTTTGCAACTATTGTAAAATTCTTTAATATGATTGGTTTAATTCTTTAATATGATCTTGTTCTTTATTTTTCACTAAATATAAATATATAAACTAGATCTAAATATATACACTAATCATATTCAAAAATTTTACAATAATTGCAAAGCTGCTTTTTCTGCTGAACGCAGCCATTGCTTTTGTAGATGATTGAGGAAAAATATCATTCTGCTTGTAACAAGGAACTTATTGAGTATTTGTAACAATACCATATAGTGTTTGGACTCCAGTAGACCGTGGCTATGCTTCTGGATATTGCATTCACTTGCGATATTAGGAGAACGATTGGAAAGTGAGGAGTGTTCCAAGATAGCTGGCTTTCTAGCCAAATGTCAATCGTCGACAGGTGGTTTCGGTGGAGGCCCAGGACAATATCCACATTTAGCATCTACATATGCAGCAGTGAACGCATTATGCACCATTGGTACACAAGAGGCATACGATGTGATAGATAGGTAAATAATTCAATATAATTTTTTTCATAATAATGCTATAAAACATTTTGCATATTTTTAAAATTTAGATAGATTTTTTGCTAAAAAATTAAAATTATTATAATTTCAGAAAAAACTTGAAACGGTTCCTAGCGTCCTTGCGTGGAGAAGACGGTTCTTTCTGCATGCACGAAAACGGCGAGGTAGACATACGTGGAGCGTATTGTGCTCTTGCTGCCGCCAAGTTGACAAACGTGTATACACCGGATATGTTTAAAGATACCGCCGAATGGATAGCCAAATGTCAAACATGGGAGGGTGGTTTCGGCGGTTGTCCAGGAATGGAGGCTCACGGTGGATATGCATATTGCGCTTTGGCAGCGCTCATAATGCTCGGAAAAACAGAGCTTTGCCATTTACCGAAATTGTTGGTAAGTTCTTCTTTACGATTACAATAAGATCTTCACGTTCACATTCTTATCATTCCACAGAGATGGATTGTAAATAAGCAAATGCGTTTGGAAGGCGGTTTCCAAGGACGTACGAACAAATTAGTAGACGGATGCTATTCTTTCTGGCAAGGTGGGACGTTCCCATTGATCGCCGCTATTCTGTCGACGCAGGGAAAGGGGTTTAACAATTCCGACCATTGGCTGTTCAACCAAGAGGCCTTACAAGAGTATATATTAACTTGCTGTCAGAATCCGCATGGCGGTCTTCTAGATAAACCGGGAAAGTATGTGATCACACTCTTTCGCGTCTGTAATTACTATAAATGTAATTTCATTGGCGAGTAATTTTAATAGCGTTAATCACGTGATAACTTTTTTCTTTTCTTTTCTTAGAAATCGTGACATATACCACACATGTTATGTTCTTAGTGGATTATCGATTGCGCAAAACTCACCAATAAAGTCGATCATCGGAAGAAGACTTACGAATAAGGTAGAAGTGATCCATCCGGTTTACAACGTGGAATACTCCGCCGCGAAAAAGGCGCAGGAGTATTTTCCTACTTTACCGATACCAGCCGATTGATTCGTCTTAGTTATTTAAAATGTAATCATGTTTGTATGTTTTTCCTAAAAAGAGAAAAAAAGAAAAAATATCCTAAAAAAAGATGAAATTTATCTCAAACTGACCAATGAAAAAGTTGTTTGTATACGAGAATCCATACTTGTGATATATAAAAAAAGAGAACTTTATAAAAAAAAACCACGTTAATCGATCTTGATGCATATTATTGGATATTGAAAATTAAAAGGTCGCATTTTCCCTATCTTAGTTTTATCTTATGTTAATAAAGTTTATGAAGAAGATAATAATAACTTATTTACATCCTTGTGATATGTTATCGTTATTTGAAATTTTTTAAATTAACAATCATATGACCTCCGATAGTGTATAAGTGTACAAATAATGCAAATTCAGAAATGGATCCAGAGATAAAAGTCTATTGCAACATGTGATTTTACATATATAGATATATGTACATATATAAGGGTACATAAATAATAGAATATAATTCCATTGCTATATATAGTATATATAATTCAATACTCAAGGAAATACTAGATGCAGAAAAATACATTTTCTTACATTAATATAAAAATTAACTTTTTAATGTTGTTTGATTCAGAACTCGCTCGACTAAATTTTTTTTTTCGATAATCAAATACCGTACATATTTTTATCTTACATGTAACATAACATTGCAACGGCTATTTATCGTTCGGCATTTTGCACAATTATAAATACGGCAAGATATCTCGCATATTGAGAACAAAATAAAGTCTAATCTGTGCTTTGTTTCTTGTTTTTTGTTTTTTACCGTTTTTTATCTCTTTCCTTTTTGCCTCTTACATCTTCATTTTTCGGTCCGAAATAGATAAAAAGTTATTCAAATTTCGAAAGAAACAAGAAACATCTTATCATTGGTTGTTGATCAAAACAGTTATAACGAGGAAAAAAACAAGAAACAAAAAGGAACAAGGAACATTGGAGATTAGACTAAAATTAAAAAAAAATATTCCCAGATACATGTATGTTGCATAAGATATTCAAGACATTTTTTAAACAAAAAAAAAGAGTTTTTTTAAATATCTTATGCAATATAAATGTTATTGGGTTCAAAATAAAAAAAAATCTATAATATATGAAGGAAGTTTGTGATATTTCGATCTCTGCACCGTCCACTGCATCCCTTGCAGATTATTATTGATTAACGCACGTATATATGCACTCACGTTACTATTATAACACATAGCTTAAACTTTTTTTATTTATCAATAAATTATAAAATAATATCTATAAGACAAAAATCTTTTGTGTTTATGAGCTTCGATCATTTTTTGTACAATCTTGATTATACAAATTTGAACGAAAAATGAAATAAGGAATCTCACTTTATGAGATAAAGTCTCATAATAATTGAATTATTGAAATTTTCATTTACAATCGAGATATTAGTGATTAATATAAATGCGATTAATAATACGTACATGTGATAAATGTTTAAAAATTGCAGTCTTTTGTTAGTTATTTTGATATAGCCAATTATTGCATGTAGTTATACGCATGGTTCAACATAATTTCCTGGAAACAATCCAGTTATACCATCCATTACCCCCTCCCACCATCCGTCATCATTTTTCTTGAGCACGTAAATCACAGAACTCTCTTGAAAGCTTAATTCGTCTTCTTTATCCGCGTAATAATCATAAATAGCCACCACTGCAATTGCAATTTTTATATTATTACATATTGTATTAACTAATATAACACATCTTATTATATTCATTTTATATATCAATTCATTTATTAAATGTTTAACAATGCGACAGACAAAATTAATTTTGAGATTCTACCTTTTTCAATATAATTCTTTGGCACCCATCCGGGCAGATCTTCCTCATCCGGCACAATCGGCATTATAGCACCAGATGGGGTTGGTCTGCCAAATTGCGGATGTTCCTCCTGCTCTGGTGGTGGTGGCGGTGGTAAAGGTGGACTATTTGCACCGCTACCACGGCTAATTTGATGTGATAATCTGTGCGGCAAGGTGTGATGGCCGGTATATTCAGACATATCGCCTAGTCCAACCAAAGGCGAAGGTGGAGCTGAGATGGCAAAAAAAATATCAGTATCTCACAACAAATCAGAAATCAAACATTAAAATGAATACAGTTTCATTATCAATATCGATATTAATTATATAATAATATTGTTACTTACGAGGCATACTGTTATGCTGCTCCTGCACATAACCCGCGGTAACGCTGGGCGGTGCTGGAGGTGGTGTTTGAGGATGATTCTGCAAGGGATGAACCGTTCCCACTTGCGGCATAGTGTGCTGATTGATGGTATTGGCATGCGCGTTATGATTGGTATTATGACTCGTGTGGGACGTGTTATGAGCATGCAATGGTAGAGTGCTATATCCCGGGCGATCTCGTCTGGGATGGCCAAGTGGATAGTTGGGCGCGTAGTGGCTAGGAACTTGAGGTGGGGCTACTGCTGGCGGAGTCCTATATTCGCGCGATCCTTTACTTAATGTTCCTATACACAAAGAATGTTATGGATTATTATTCGATGTATTAACAAGATTGACACATGTAACATCAAATGTGACAGATAGAATAGTATAACATTTAGAAGCCAAAAGAAAGAAAAGACACACATGCAAGCAAGAAGCAGTAAATACCTTTGCGTTAGCGAAATGATTTTAATTTTTTTATAACCGCAACTGAAAAAGTACACCTTTACAAGTTTGTGTAGTACTCGTACAATTCTTAGTCGCTTACGTAGGGTGTCCCAGAGCATTCCTGGGACACCCTGTGCATACAGAATGTTTGATACAACTACAGATTGTTCTCCATAAATGATGCAGAGACAAGAAAAATT
>NW_017259270.1:28205-31451 GCF_001594045.1 Atta colombica | reverse complement strand
TATATATATATATATAAAACTTACCAGTTCTCACTGTTTGAGGTGGTGTGGGTGGTTTGGTGGTAGGAGCGGGTCCTACCATAGCAGCACCTAATCCTGAACCTGTGGAAGTAGCTCCTAAACTCTGAACGCTGCCTTGACTACCTCCTCTTTGTTTGCTTCGCGGTGTACCGCAACTACGTACACCATGTCCAATTTCATCTAAAATTGTATAATCAATGCTCTTCCTGACATACTTAATTGGTTTCTCAGGATTGGCAGGAGCGATGATTTTGTACTGGCGAGTTGTCATCTTGTTGGCTGTCAAGACGCCTATTTCCCTTCTGGCTACCTTTTCCTTATGAATCATGACTGTCTGTGCAATGTGATTCATTTGGCTTTCCATCTCAGCGAGCTGGGACGTCTGCAGATCCAGCAGTTGAAGAAAATTGTACGCCAATGTGTTTATTTGATATGCAACACTGGCTAAGGATTGTGTGGTATAATTCTTCGTTTCCTCCAGTGCAATCCTCTTGTTTTCTGCTTGGAAATAATTGGCTTCGCAATATTCTGCCACTCTCTCCAGATTTGTGTGGCTGTCGGCCAGATTGTTCCTACCCTCAGGAATCTCATGTCGCAGGAGTGCCGCTAATTCTGCCATGACTTCGGAATCACTACCCACTCCTGACGACACGCAATAAGATCCTGATCCTTCTTAAAAGCAAGAGAGAAAAAAAAATACAAATATTATACGTGGAAGAACACCATAAGTAAAAATTAAATTAGTCTCGTAAAGCACAAGATGTTATAAGAATAAAATATAAAGTAAAGCGATCACGAAGCCAAAAGTGTATTTAATGACAGTTTTATAGCTCCGGACCAGTTGCTCTATTCCCGCAAAGTAGGATCACTGCAATTGTTTCCGAGACGGAAGATATGTTAATTTCCAACAATGAGAACTTGGCACCTTTCTCACGAAGCAAGAGATAGTCGAGAGGATGGAAAATTAGATTATGATAGGGGCGGCGTCTGAAGGGAAATATGAAACAAGATGGACAGACTGACACATGCACGCACGTACACGTACACAACACCGCCTGATCGGTACGGAAAATGTTCCCAATTGACGCGACGACGGTGCGTACCAACAATCTTAGAGATTAAAAAAAAGAAGTAGAAAATCAACTAACGGTACTCAGCCATTATTTGCAACTACCAGCTACTAGCAGCCTCATTAATTCATAATTACCGAGCTCCCGAAATTTATGTAAAAAAAGAGCGTACGGAGGTATAAAACAGTATAAAATGGCCGCGACACGTGCGCGCGCGAGCGATGTACATCAATGATACACAATCGAGTCGCTGCAATTGTATCGCACAGTCACGATACAATCGATATCGTTGAGTCCGCTTTTTTTGTAACTGCAAAATGCGCGTTTTTTTCTGAATTGACGGCGATATCTAAATGTATATTTGTCGTGATTTAAAAAATTAATATTATATTCTAAATTAAAACTAAATTTTAACGCGTGAATTTCTACAAGATCGCTGCGGTGATTGGTGGATCTCGAACGAGGACCGTGATCGAATGAATCGATTGCGACGCTCGCGAGATATCGTGCGAATTACAAACGTAACGCCACTTATAAATACATCACGATTTCTGCTCGATGTCCGAACGCTGCGCATTTCAGTGTACTGTAGGTGTTTTACATGGTTTTACAGGGGATATGGATTCTTCTGTGCTCCCGTGAGTGTCTCCGGTTCGCAGCTCGAGTCCGGTGCGACAATCGTGTCCGCCCGCTCGTGTTCTGCGTCCACGTCCGCTCTAACTTTATCGCATTGCATTCGCCGTAGGCGACCGATCGACGGACATCTGAGCCGGTTGCAGTCTCGGTAAGTACGATTCTTCCGACAATGGATACGCGGAAACGCACCTTCACACCGAGATCATCGCGATTCTTTTGGTCAGCGAATCGTTCTCGCGGAATCTGCGTCGAAATCTGATTGTCATAGAACTTAAGATTGTCCACCTACTGTTCGCAGATCAGCCAACTTGGCAACCAACAGCAGCTCGAGGGTTTTGAGTCTTGCCTGGCAGAATGATCTCCAAATGGTCGAGGCAGTCGATTGTTCTGAAAAGTGGCCCACAAAATAATATCCGCTTAAAATACGCCTAGAGAGATTGATTTACGAAGTGGAAGGTATCACTCGATTGGTTTTGATATCCGCAAGAATGGACAATCTGCTGAAAGAGCTGGAGGCTCTGAAAATTAGGAGTGATTTCTTTGAGGATAATTCCTCATGGATACCATGCATAGACTTGATTCAGAAGAGTTTTGTACCACAAAGAACAGTCGGAGCAGAACGTCCATGCGAGGAGAAAGATTTCAGAGAATATAGGCTCGTTGTAGAAAGAAACTTGCATAACGTCAGGTCTATGTTGCAACATATTTCTAGCAATTCCAGAGAGAAATACTTTCAGCTGAGCAATGCCACAGGGATGGTTAGAACGTTTGGTATGAATTTGTTGCTGCTCATTGGAGAACATAGTGAAAAGAATATTTGGAACACAGCTGAGTGTGTTTCTATTTCCAAAGAATTACTTGCTAGTTTTTGTGACCTATACGTCTGCCAAAGTATTTCCCAATTTTTGTCAGAGAATGAGAATTTGTATAATTTGTTGCTGATGTTAAGACCTAAATTATTAAAAGATACCTGGAAAACTTATCCATCAGCTGTAGCATGTTATAGATGGTTTTTGCAAGAGGCAGAAGTAAGTTCAGTTTTATTTAGATCTTATACAGTTTATTACTTATATAGTTTATAATTATCGAAAGAATTAGGAATTTTCAAATTTTTTTTATTTTTGAAAATAAAGGATTTTTATGAAATTTTATCGGGAGTCGGAAAAATTTTTGAAATTTTATTTTTAAATTTAAATTCTGTCGTTTTTTGAAAATTTGTTTCTTTAATCATTTTTCCTTGATGCAAAAAAATGCAAAATGTTAAAAATTAGTTAATAAGTACACATATTTATATATACATATCCATATATTCATGTATATTCTTATTAAAAAAAATGAAGATAAAAAAAATATTAAGTAGCTTACTTTATACTGTGATAAATTTTTCTTATATTGTTTTTTTGGTTTCACTGTTTCAATTGTAAAAAATGTTATAGTCTCAGTCTCATGGAATTCCTGTTTTTTGCCAATTTTCAATGTATAGTTTATTTTATATATAATATTTTATATATAGTTTATT
>NW_017259270.1:23179-27996 GCF_001594045.1 Atta colombica | reverse complement strand
TATATATGTATATATAATAATGTATATACTTAATATGTATTCACTTAACAAATATTTTAGAAAAAAGGACTGATAGATTCTGGTTATGCTAAACTAATTTATCACGCCTTGCAACTTTTAACTCATCAAAAGGAAGCAAAATACATTATTCCTTTGTATTCCTGTATGGCTAGTCTTTTAGCTACTATGGAACATTGGGATAATACCATAAATCTATTTGAGGTAATACTACTCACAAGATTATCAGAAATCAGTATTCAGTCTTGAAATTATAATTTTCTTTGCCCACTTTTGCAGTGGACAACACGTGACGAAGTTCTCTCAACTTTGATAGAGAACATGGAATTTGAGCAGAATATTGAATTGCGGCATGTATATATGTTGAGTTTACCTCAACTCATTACAAACATAGGCTGTGCCAAATGGTGTGGAGCGCTCATTCGCATACTTACCGAGTACTGCGAACATCACACAGATTTAAGGACATTAAAGGCGACTTTAGAGGTACAATATCATAATATGCCATACAATATAAAATAAATAAAACAGATATTAATCTCAATTTGTATTTTCTTTATACTTAGATGGCAAAGACGTTCCTCTTAATGTTTCGTCTGCGAATAGCTGCACATTGCGCCCCACTTTATACTGTATTTTTGAAGTTGCATTTCGATCTGAGGGAAACACCGGTGTTCGATCGAGCGATCATGCAAAATCTGGAAGATTGCATTTGCATGTTGTACCAGTTATCACCGAATGTAGGTTATACGGTAATTAATGACGATCGAATGCGTTCGATGCTCAATAATAGTTTGCCAGTCGTATGCCAGGGTAGTGATATCAAATATTTCGAATAATTTACGAAATGCATGCGATTGTCGTGCGTATTTGTATATATAATGTATTCTATATAATGTGTGTATGGAAAAAATGCGTTGATAGAAATATTATATTCTCATGTAAACCTCTGTAGTTCAGAGATAAAAGTGAAACGTATTAGGTACTTAGATATTTTATTTGTGATGTAAAAATATGTTAATATACAATCATTTATAAAGCAAACGTTTTTTGTCAGAATACATTTATTTTAATTATTCTTTAAGATATATATGCGATTGCAAAAAAATCGTATCTACGAGATTACAGTGTACAACTTTTTGATTGATGGATTGCTGATATCATTTGTGATTAATAATAAAATTAATTGTTGAATAATTATTGTGTAATAGCTGAAGAAATTATATATAGAGGATAGCAATTCTCTATAACTTAGAAAAATCATACAATTTAGAAAAACTCGATAGATTTTCTTTTAAATTTGAAAAATGGAAAGTAAAAGACTTAATCTATTTGTAAATCTCAATCGATCGACTATTTAATGAATATAGTTGATAAAATAATTTAAAAGATGCATATGGAAGATAATTCTGATAAATAGAAAAAGCCAATTTCTTTTTTATGAAATGTTACTCTTTTATTGTTATTGTATATAATTATGATTTCATCCTATGTTTGTTTTTAGATGAATCAAATATTTTTCAAAAACTCACAATAAAAAGCTTAAATTATGCACTTTAATTTTATTATACTTATTTTTCAGAACTATAAAGCATTTATTTCATTGATGTTAGATTTATTTTTTTTTAATTATCGTTGTATATATTATACTGTCAGGACTAATTATGTTCGCTTTTTTTTTTAATTAAATATTCAATCATTATTTCTGTTTTTTTTAGCACAAATAAAATCGTAGGTCAAAAGATACGCCTTAGCCAAAGTATAAATATTTTATAATTACAGATAATTACTTGCTATACTTTAATTGCTATAAGCGAGAAGATTATCATAGGAATTTTATTTATTATTTTATGGATATATTATTCTTAAATTGCATGATAACACTTGATGTTGAAGAGAAAATATTAAATTGTAAGGGGCACTAAATTATATATCTTTCTCTTTATCTTTCATCGTAACACTTCATATCTCTATATCCACTTGTTAGGATTACGCAAACTGACGAGATTTATAAAACCCGTTCGTTTCGCGAAGCGTTCATTTGATATCTACTGTTTGATCTGTTTAAATCATGTCGCCATTCTTAATCGTAATATTTACGCTTCTTGTGATATATAAACTATACAAATTTGCTTATGATAAACCACCTAATACACCTCCGGGTAAAATAAAATTAGAATTTTATAAAATATTATAAACTATCTTGTGTTACTTTTTACTTTTTTCAATCTCCGTTATAGAATATCAAGTCACATTATACTTTTATTATTAGCCATTAAATATTTTCTTTAACTTCTCTTTTTTTTACGAAGAAAAGCATTCTTCAATTTTGGTAAGTTTTTAATATGTAATCTAGAAAATAAGTGATACATATTTTTTTTATACATACTCGTATACTTTTAGCAAGTGAAATACCTAATCAATTAGTTATTTTTCGAAGCAAACATCGTCGAAACTATAAAAAAACATTTCTTTAATAAAAGTAGAATAAAAGTAATTTCATTTACTTATAATACATTTATTTATAATAATGATAAAAAGATTTTTTTCATCCTTTTTGACGACGATATTCATTTAGAAAAAAATAATTGATTTTCTTTAAAGAGATGTATCACCTTCCAAAAGTGCATATAGCATGTATAAAAAAATACATATGTCCCTTATTTTATAACATATTAAAAACTCATACAAATCGGAAAATTTTCTTATTAATTTAGAGACCTTGTCTATTTATTCACATATAGTTAACAGTCTCTAACGTAAAATAGTTTTATCATTTTTTATTTTTAAAAAATAACTTATACACTTATATCTTTGTGACGTCAAATTCTAAATTGTTTGTGACATGATGATCTTAATATTGGAATTTATATTTGAGATAGGCATTATCAGAATTCCGATAGGAGGATCTTATTGGATGTTGTTATGGGGAAATTACAAATTTCCATATTTAACAATCGATTATTATGTGAAGAAACTAAAATCAAAGGTTATCAGTTGCTATATGGGTGATAGCTTTACAATAATAGTGAACGATTACAAAAGCATAAAAGAAGTACTTTCAAGAGAAGAATTTGATGGCCGAGTTACTACAGCGCAGCATATAAAAGATCGAGCTTTCGGAAAGGAATTAGGTAATGAAAAATATAATTATGTGAACTATTAAGACTTTAGAATGATCGTACATATGAATACATCAGATAAAATTGAGCACTGATAACTTTCGACACAATCAATCTGAAACGCTATTGATCATCTCCTAAACTAATTAGAAAGAACTTATTATATTCTTCGAAATTGGTTCCAAGTTCGAATCCTAGCAGAGATAATATTTTTCGCAATAAGTTCTGTACAGTCTTTCTAATTTAATTTGCGGATTCAGATTGATTATGTTGAAAGTCCAAAATCCAAAGTTATCAGCGCTTAATTTTATCTGAAATGAAATTAATTTAAAGCAAAAGTATAGATTACGCGATCCGTATTAATTCAAATGTGATCGACAATAATGAGAGAGAGGGATCGTAGAAGACCACTGTTCTCATTAAAAAGTTTTTTCTAATATTGTTTATCCAGACGGTAAACTCTCTTATCTTCTTTTCATCGTTACCTTACTCTTTTTAACTTAGTATGACCTTCATGAGTTCAACGTACCCTATGCAATTTTTTACATGTTGTATCTTTTATAATATAATTTGTTGTATCTTTTATAATATAATTTGAAGATTGAAGCTGAAAAAACTTTTAACTGTCCAGACAGTTGATAAGCCTGCAAGGATATTTTTTTTTGTGTTATTCTCGATGTGAGAATGCACGAAAATTCAAAGAGAGTACTTGGGACACATGTGAGTAGCTTGTAAATTTTCAGCGTTCTGGATACTCTTTTATTTTTTAAATATGCTGAGTTTCGGATAGTATAAAAGTAAATACGGAAATGTATATAGAATTAAAAAGAATTATTTCAATAATAAATAGTAGAAATTTTATAATCTCTGTCAGTCTTCGAAGATCGCTCGATCGGGGCGAATGTATTTCTTTAGAGCGATCTGCATCATTCTCTAAACTAAATCCTAATAAACTTAATTTTATATATATTATAATAATATTTACATATGTACAATCCTTTATCTATCATTTTATATCGTTTAAATAATAAAATTTTATTAATTGTGAACTTATATGTAGATTTTTCAAAAATGTCGATTTTCGATAATTCAAATAATTATATTTTTTTGAGCGATTCATATCGTACTATTTTTTTTTGTCAGTCCAAAGGGTTAATTTAAAAAATCCTACGGGTTTTTGCTTTAACATTAAATTTAAAAATTTGAGAATTTTTTATCCAAATTAGTCATTTTTTGCAAACTTTTCCAATAAAATTTCTTTGAAGTATTGTAATTAATTGAAAATAAAATATTTGATTTATATTTATTATCTGTCTTTGTCTGATTTCGAGGTATAAATTTCATACGTTTTGAGTTAAAAATACATATTCAGTCCAAATATATACAGTGTGACAAAGTTGCAGGGTTTCATCTTGGGATCAAACCTTGTTGTTATCGGAAAGATAATCAAAAATAACAATACCATACTGGAATTAACAACTAATTAAGAAAAGAATAAAGTGACTTTAGCGTTCACCATTTGGATTCACGTTATTGCAAAAGCTCTCTATTCTCTCTCTCATTGAATAGAAAGAGATACAAATTGATCGTCTTCCAACGTTTCCTCTCTCTTACTTTTATCGATTATTTTGACCATAAATTGCGCAGTCTATTCCCTATGTTTTTGATTTAAAATGA
>NW_017259270.1:14440-23079 GCF_001594045.1 Atta colombica | reverse complement strand
TATATATATATATTGTATTATTTCAACATCTAACTTTGACCGTGATAAGCTAACGTTCTTTTTCGTATTTAATATAATTATGTATTCACTTTTCGATGTACATGCAATATATAATTGAGCAGCAGACTTTCAAAATGCATTTTGTCCAAAATTTGTAATTTTTAGAAAACGAGAAAGAAAGAAACTACGCACACTAGAAAATAACAATATGTCAATCAGTAGGATGTGAAATATTAAACAAAATTGCTAAACAATTGCTAAAAATGCATTTTGTTTGTCTCTAGTTAAAAAACATAATACATTTCGAAATGTCTACGTTTTTTCAGCATATAAATTAACGATGAATGCTTTCTGAACATCTCAGAGTAGCTTATAATATAAATCTTTCGCCACCATCTCTAATTAAAAAAATGAAATTTTAGACAAAACGCATTTTGAAAGTCTGTTTCCTCAATTCTTCTATCTGATATATATATATTTGATATATATATATATATCAAAAGTATCTGTTCGTTTCTTCGAAATTGGAAACACGCGATAACGATAAAAAGCGTAAATAACAAACTTATTTGATTATGGATTAGTAAATAAATATTATAAAATTGTACGCATGCAGGTATATTTTTCATCGAAGGCCCGCAATGGCATGAACAAAGGAGATTTACTCTCCGACATATGCGCGATTTTGGATTCGGTCGACGGCAGGACAAACTCGAGAGCGAAATCATGGATGAAATGACTTTATTCCTCGACATTTTGAAGAACGGACCCATTTATGATGGAGAGAAGGTACAACCGTATAATTGCACGTAAAAATCTTTTAATAAAAAAAGATAGAGAACAATTTCATTATTTATAGGAGATACTAAAAGGCAATTTGGCGCTCTTTCCGGACATTCTGTATGCGTCGGCAGCTAACAATATATGGAACATTATGTTCGGTCGTAGATTTGATAGAAGCGAGCATGATATATCGCGACTTCTCTGTCGTATGTCTATATTGTTTCAAAGATCAAACGATCCAACTGGCGGTGCTATTTCCCAGCGATCGATTTTTAGATACTTCGGTAACATGTTTAGTTACACAAACCATATGAAAGGAAGCACCACAATATCAAATATAATCAAAGTAAGTTATTTTTCAAACAATTATAATCAAAATTCATGAATGATAATTAATTTCAATTGACAAATGTGCATTTAAATTATTGTATGCAATACATATCACTCTGTACTTAAATCATAAGTTTTCAAAATTTCAAATTTAAACAGTGTAGCGATTTATTGACTTGCTTGTTCGAGTATCGTAGTTAAAAAATACGATGGTACTTTATTCCGTAGAAATATCTGGATTATCAAAAAACTATTATCAACGAGAATGATAATCAAGGATTCGTCGATAGATATTTAAAGAAATTGAACGGAGACGATAAGTTGGATAATTTCACGGAGGAACAATTAATCATTTTGTTAAATGATGTAATGTTTCCCGCTTTCTCTGCAATACCATCCGTGATTACTCATGTTATTAAGTACCTCATGCACCATCCTAGAATTATGGAGAAAGTACAGAATGAAATAGATAATGTTGTTGGGACTGGACGATTAGCCACATGGGACGATAGAAAAAAGTGAGTTTACGATCATTGTATAGTTAAGAGAGAAAGAACAATTTCTTTTCAATTATATCGATAAATCACAAGAACAAGAAAGAATGTTAGTATAAAACATCAGTAGATACACAGAGCCGTAAGTTAACGTTTTGCAATTTATAAAATACATAAATATCAATAAAGGATATTTCAGAAATCGTAGTATAACTGGGAAGGAGATGATTTCTTATGTAAAAGTCGAAAATATAGAATAAAATTTTCCTTATAAAGAAATCTCTGTGTTTAAGAAAATCGAGTTTAAATATTCGCTACGCGTGTATTTAACTAATCACAATTTGCTTATAGTTCATCTGACTTATTGCTATTTCATCTTAATCTAAATTTGATTATGACTTAATTAAAAATTATTTATATTTAGATACATTCTTACTTAGTGAAAAATATAAACAGAAACGTAAGTCTAAATTGTAAAAATCAAGATACGATTTATCAATATTTAATATTTAATATTTTTTATTAAAACTGAAGATAAGAATGCACTTAGTAAAAACATTATATATTCATGCTTTATCACATGCTCTACATGACATTAGCTTACTATAAGAAGTTTTTTCACATTTTATGACGTATTATTATTTTCAAACATTAGTTCAAACATGAGTTTCTTAATTCGAGTTCAATTATACATTGCAGTACAAAGATCCAAAGTAATTATTTAAAATATTTTCATTTTTCAGCTTGCCTTATTTGGAAGCGACAATACGAGAAACGATGAGAATCGAAACTCTCACTCCTCTCAGCATAACTCACAAGTGTCTGAAGAAAACTACGTTACAAGGCTACGAGATACCGGCGAACACGTTTATTTTCACTAACTTAGCGGCTATGCACCATGATCCTGACTTGTGGGGCGATCCTAAAATTTTCAGACCGGAAAGATTTTTGAAGGAAGACGGGCAGTTAGCCAAAGATTTTACGCTTCCCTTTGGTTTTGGTAAATCGATATACATGATTTTAATAAAGTTCAATAAATTCTGTTGAATTTTTTTTGTAGGTCATCGATTATGCGCAGGAGAAACCTATACCAGATACAACCTGTTTGGGACAGTGGTTCTTTTGGTACAGAACTTTAACTTCTTCTTCGTTGAAGGTGAACCATCGAGCCTCGAGGATAAAGTGCCAGGTATAATTGTTTCTCCCAAAGAGCTGTGGATACGCTTGGAATCACGTTAAATATTATTTTTTTTCTTGATAATAAATATCTCAAATATATAATAGAATGTCAATTAATTATCAGTTATATATATAGATAGATAAGCAGTCAATGGTGACGTGATAATTTGTCAACTGCTCCATCATGGAGCAATTAACAAATTGTCACGTCGTATGATGATATATGTATGATAATATATGTTATTAGCTATATATGTATAACTTTAATATATGTTAATATATGTTAACTCTAATATATGTTATAATTTTAATTTGTAACAGAAATTTATTTTTTATTTGATACAAAAACATATGTTCCATGATAAATTGCATGTAATGTGTTTTAATTTGATTTTATCATCCATTCTAATTGCTTACTAATAGAATTGAGAGAATAAAACTTGTAAAAGATCAAAATGAATAACTTTGTAAACTATTGTAAATTAATTATAAACTAAAGGATTATCGCATTGTACCCAAATTTATTCCATATCTAAAATAAAAGTAATTATACAGCATGCCACATTAAGAATTACAACAAAATTTATTTCTTTCGGGTTTTACATATAATACGCTGCCGCTCTTTTAAAGTGGAAGCGGAGAAAAATAAACAATGATTTCTCTAACGTATATAAATGCTACACATGCGCCACAAAGATTATCTTGTCACAAACAGTGGCGTCACTTTTATAAATTATTACCTGAGAAACAAAAATGAGAACGTTTCTAAAAAACTGCCTAGTTCTTTTTAACTTTACTTATGTCTTTTAGACATTGCAATATTTAGGGCCACTTTGACCGATTCCGATTAATTTTAATCGACGATTAGTCCATTAGAATTGATCAATTGCATTTATTAACCTTTAGATTGTCGGGAAAGCCACTTTTGTGGCAATGATGAAATTGGGTTAAAATACCACTACTTTTAGTAATTATAAAACAAGAAAAAAGTACAACAAAAATTAAAAATTAAAAATCAAATAAAAAGGAAAATCAAAATGGATAGACAAAAGGACTACAAACTTTCTACGTCCATATCGTTAGCTTTGAGTAATAGGAAAGTTCTGAGTCTATACGTTTATATTCATTATACATTTATGTTGTCAATATTGCGCTTAAGGTCTGAAATTTTATAAATCTATGATCAGAATTAGAATCAGCGATACCAAAAGCCCCCAAAATAAATTATTTTTGAGAAAATAAATATTTTTTATATTTAATCGTATGTTTTTTTTTATCGGAAAAGCCACTTTTGTGGCTTTGCACAAATCTTTAAATTTTGCGCCATGTGTATGTTACTTATATAGAAAAATTTTTTGAAAAAAAAAAACACTAATGAAAAAATGTCGACAGTCTAAAGATTAACGATTACAGTTAATAAATTGGAATTGATTGAAATGATCTTTATAGCTAATGCCTTTAGAAATTGCCATTTTAATCTAGCACGCGTGCATTTCAATATTCTGAAGACAAAATTATCTCTTATCATTCTCTTATTTTTTAGAGTATTCACCACGAATATCGCATCTTGGTATAAAAATCAAGATAAAATATTGAATATAAATTTACATGCAATAATTTCAGCAAAATATTTGAGATTATTGATTTGAATATGCAAATATATTTACATACAAGGAAATGCACTTTGGCTTGAACATTTTTTAGTATTCTTTTTAATAGTAAGATCAGCAACGTATGCACTAAATTATTATGTTGTGCATAGTTTGGTATGTGTGTGTCCTTATTTTTAGTAAATTGCGCATTCCCTCAGAAACGATCAGATTATCGCAATATATTATGTTTAAACTTATCGAACATTTTATTCTCTGTGTACCAAAACGTACAATCCAAGACATGCTAATACTGCATACTTAAATTTAGGATATTCATTCATGTATATAGTGACCATGCCAACATATGGTAGGAAACCTCTCGCTCGGCCAACCACATCCTTGTGCGTCAACCAAAGCTGACCAGGTGCATACAGACCTCGATCATCTACAGAATTGTTGTCACCTTTCGTGAGAAACTTGACCGTATTATTTTGATCACCCCTAGAATTTTTATGCATATGCATTTTAAAATCATTCTTTATATTTGATATTGTAAGTTAACAAGATGCGTTGTAAGAGTCCTTACTTCTCATGAAGTTTAAGTACTCTGTGTACAATAGGTATGTCTCTGCCTTCGACTTTGAAAACAACGATCTCTCCTACTCTTACTGGTTCGTCTTGATAATTGGTGAGGAAGAGCAAATCACCTCTGTGAAATGCAGGCTCCATACTGCCACTAAAAGAAATTGAATAACATTCAATAGACTAGGATCAAAAACATAGAGAATGGACTGCTCGATTGTATCTAAGTAGTATATCGATAAAAATGAGAGAAAGGAACCATGGTAGACTGTCAATCTTTATCTCTTTCCATTTAACATATATAATGATGGAGAATGAAAGAAAGATTGACCATCTTCCACAGTTCCTCTCTTTCATTTTTGTCAATCCATATTATTTAAATCAAGCAGTCCATTCTCTATGTCTTTGACTAGAACAAACATTAAATTAGTGTCAGCCTATTAAATATTATTGATCAATATTTTTTGTATGACTGAATTATACTAACAATACAATATTATAATACAAACCTCCAATCATCAAGTCTATCTTAAGTATATTGTATATCATATAACAAAATAACAAAACATTTTTTTTACAGCAAAAAATATAATATATGTTGTCATTCATGCAAACCGGTAGTATTGATTTCAACTTGACAAATGTAGCAATAATAGCCAATTAAAAATTAATTAAAAACGCGGTTAGATATATAGATGGAGTTAGGTTAGATATGTTCTGTACCTCAATACAACCACAATAGGACTCTCGCTGCCGGTAACAACCATCAGACCTTTCCATATCATCAACGCTGACGAGACTATCATGCCAAAGCTCAGCAATTGATATAAAAACTGAAAATCAGAACATTCTTACATAGTCACCATATGCGACCGTCACCAGCTCAACAGTAACAATCGTCATTGTAATTTACCTGGCGCTTATTCATACGTCGTACATCGTCAAATATTGACTGCAACATGATAAAAGTTGGGTACAGTAGTTTACAGTAATCAAGAATAATTTCCAGGGCTGTTAATTCGAACACAACCGGCTACTTTGTGTATCCAGTATCCCGCCACCGTACACGATCACGACGATCACCTGCTGCACGGTCTGCACCGTGCACCACAGCCACCACGTCACATCACGTAAACAGAGGAACAGGGAATTGAGGAGGAACGACGAATCGATAGTTAGTATTATTATAGGTCTGTTCTTTTCAACTGGACTTCTTTCGATTCATTTTTCCTCCTTTCCTGTCCTTTTCCAACATGAAGAAAAAAAGAGAAACTATGAACGATGCTAAAAAATTGAGCTAAAAAAGCATAACATGTGGCATAATTTATTTTTAATGTTAATTAGATAGAAATTAAAACAAGATAGAATATCGCAATAGGAATACAGCTTAATTCAACCCAGTTCTAGCAGTAGCACTGGATCACAGCATAATTATGTAGTTATATTGACTGGATGCCTTCCAACAAACAACTCAATATAACAGTGATCATCTCATTCTTGTTTAACATGGCAAACAACAAGGGGTGCGTTCTGATATTCATTATCAGTACTGAAACTATACAATATACGTTACGCTGTAGATTTTCAGCAGTGAATATCAGAACGTATCTATAAAGATATAAATGTGTCACACACATGAATGTGTGTTTCTTGTTGGAAGGTATCCATTGATGATGATATGTAACGCGCTTCCCAAAAATGCACAGATAGAGGAAATTCCCAAACAGAGCAACAAGTCACGACATAATGTCAAAATAACATTAAAATGAATAGGAAATGATTGAAAAATGATTTTAATGATCATTTTAGAGTCATTTTGACAGAGGCATAATGACTTGTTCTGCTTGGGAAGCCTCTATTATGAAATAGGCGCTTAATATGAGATATTGGGGCGTTTGGAGAGCACCATAAAAATAAATTCTCTAATTTAAGTAAAAACGTTCTTTTGTTATAATTTTGTCGCGCGCGCGCGCGCGTGTGTGTGTGTGTGTGTGTGTGTGTGTGTGTGTGTGCATTTAGAATATAATGGACCAATTTATAATAATATTTTAGCAATAAAACTGGATTAATTAATATTAGAGGAAAGCTCCTTATAAGATAGGCGGTTAATATGAGATAGCAGTGTTTCTGCTAAACTAATAAACGCTATCTATTGGTTCCACCATGAATTTATTGCTCTTGGATTGAAAACTATTTAGTAGAAAATTCATTATTAGATCATGTCTGTAGTTATTGTAGTATTGTAAAATAAGATTTTAGATTTTGGATATCTTCAAGTTCATTGAGATAACTCTTTAAACCTTGTTTATTATTTAATAAATAAATATTTGGCAATAAATTCTTTATGTAATGAATATAATTAGAATATAATTCTTTATGTAGTAGTAGAGTGGTAGAGTCGTACTAATACAAAAATACGGGATATGTTGAATTGTTTAATTATATAGAAGTTAGATTTGATGATCGTAAAACAATAAGGCGTGAAAATCGTAATATGAAATACCCAGGATATTCTTAATATGAAATAATTCATGCTCCTATAATGAAAATCCTATGTTAAAGTTAAAATCATTAAAGTATAAATGTTATTATATAATAATAAAAAAGATAATCGGAATGAGTGCCTATTTCTGCGATGCTTGATTCCAACTACCTGAAGACGATCGTTCTAGGTATAATCTATCTATGCTTATTTTTCGCGCACGTTGGCTGTGTTTATTTGTATTTTAGAAACATTAAATAAAGTTTTTTAATTGCAATACTAATTGCAATACTATACTTTGCGTTTTCGATTTCTATCGATATCTATCGATATTTCTCGAGACATCTTATATTAGGAGCATAATTTTTTGGTTTTGCGATTTGCTCACTTTTTACATTTCTTTAATTTTCAAAAAAATGGAATTTGAATTAAATTTTATATACGTTAAAGTTTATTAAATTCCCTTCAAAATGACCTATTATTTTTTTTAAATTTCTGCCTACTTTATCTAAAATGAACTTGGTATCTCATAGTTAGAGTCTTCTTTAAAGCTGATTTGAATCCATTTGAATCCACCTGAATCCATAAAAAATGAATTTATTTGAATCCATTCGAATACATTTGAATCCATAAAAAGAATTATGTTCTATTATATAAAGAATTATGTTCTATTCCTATATGAATAGAAAATGATTCAATTTTATTACATATATGGATTAAGAATTTAGATTTAAATGGATTAAAAATTTTCAATCTATTTTAATCCTTTTTCGGATACTGGAAGAGACCTTTCTTCTATAAACTAGGTCAGTTTTTTAATTCATTAATTGCATTATGCGCAAATGCAGTTCTAAGATCAATTTAGCCCGCAAAACTTGCATATAATTGCAATAATGCAATATCATATATGCATAAAGAATCAAAATTATTCTATCTCATTTTACTGTGTATCCTTTTGATAGAAATTAAAAATTATCCGAAAAATACCTGGTATCCTGCGCTGGATAATGCTCTATACTGAATATCCGACCGGATATTGGTGTCACATTTTTTGATATCTATCCAATATACGGTAACTTTTACGATCCGGTGCATATCCCTGGAAATGTGAAAATTGGATAATTTTCTGTATAATCTATCCTGTTATACATATGCTGCATTTGCAATTATGCAACATAGCTAGGCATGCAATTAAGT
>NW_017259270.1:4620-14340 GCF_001594045.1 Atta colombica | reverse complement strand
TGATTCACGAATATTAAAATGAATGCTTTTCAATCCTGAATGCATTTTTATTCATTTATAGGAATTACATAGAGCATATCTCTATGCTTTTCAATCTAAAAATAATATTAGCTTTTTCTGTGCACAGCACACACATTGTGAATACTGTTTAATTCAAAATTTTGAATAGAAAATACAGTTTTTTAATCCTTTTGCATTAAATTGAATCTAATTGAATCTAATTGAATCCAATTAAATTAAAAAAACAGTAGAGTATTTAAAATACGCATTCGGATAGAAAAAAATTTCAATCCATTTTAATCCATTCTTGCTGAGTATATACAGGGTATCTGAAAATAATCGTCAAATATTTCATAGGCAGTTAGAGCGGACTAAACTGAGTCGAAAAGTTCTTTCATTTTGTTTCCCCAATAGTTAACGAGATATTAATCCTTAAAGAGCCGAATACTACTATATACCTACCGATTGTTTGGCGCGCGGGGGAGCGAGGATAGCCTGGCAAGCGCGCCGTCCGAACTATGGAGGCTTGCGGCGGTGTGCGCGGCGCGGGCCACTTGCTAGCTAATCCCCAACTCCCAAGGCTCGTGCGCCAAGCGATTAGTAGACATATACATTTCACAATAGTAGGCCAGGTGAGCGCGCGTATTCGGCTATCTTTAAGGATAATATCTCATTACTATTGAGGAAATTTACAAAATAATAGAGGACTTTTCAGACTCAGTTTAGCCCGCTCTACCTGCCCGTGAAATATTTGATTATTTCCAGACATCCTGTATAAGCGTTTCACAAGAAATGAAATATATTTACATCGTCAAAGCAACATCAAATAATAATAAAGAATATTTTGAGTAATTCTTGTAAAACATATATACATAACGATTAGGCGTTCAAACCAAACGCAGCCTTTAACATGGTAAGTTTGATCTAAAATAAAAGTTAAAAATTGATACGTCAAAAATAACTACAATTATATTTCTTTTATAATAAAATACTTATAGAGCATCAGAGGAAAATTATATTCCGCGAGTGCTGCAATCGCACGTGTTACTATAATTAGATGGTTATCGATGACAGGATCGCGATATATTACAGGTGAGACTACGGTTACGTTCGCTTTGGCACTTATGGCTCTTGTGAACATCAATTATTCTTGTTTTAATATTTAATAAACAACAAGGTTGAAACGATGCTTAAAGCTTGTAAGTGCCAAAGCGAATCCAGCCTATATCTTTAATTGTTTCATATGCATATATATAAGATGTCTCTTAAGATGGGTCGGAGCCACATTGGGGGCGGAGAATGGATCAAAGGGAAAAAATTCTTACTGTTTTGAGATACTCGCTGTAGTTTTATTTAAATTAGAAAAGGAAACGCCTAAGCCAATATGCGATTAAGCCGCACCGTGCGAATTCGTAAGACGACTTGATATCCTTGTCAAACAAAAAATATTTTAATACCAAATTAGTCTGAGGTTAATTTTTTTAAGTAACTTCTCTTTTGTGATTCGACCATGTGGCCGATGTTTGGGTTATTTAAAAAAGTGAAGTGAATGACCTTGAAGTTTCAAGAAATATGACTTTGAGAAAAATTATTTGCTCATCATAGTATATGCTCCTTCGAATTGAAAAAAGATGCCTTGTAGTATTTTCTCATATATTTTTTCGTATCATCATAAACGAGACATTTTAAATGGTCATGTTATAAGGAGCACCCTAAGAGATATTAATATAAGAATTTGCACAATATGCAGTATAATCTTCTGTCGAAAGAACAATAACGTTTTTCTGGCACAAATTCGTCCAAATAGTAGTTCTTGAAGTTTTAAATGAGAATTTAAACTCTACAAATATATATCAAGACTTTGAATTACGCATAAATCAGGAATTGCGTGTATTATTTCTATTTCTATAACATATATGTTATTTTATTATTTCTGTATAAAGATTTCATGATAAATGCGTGATATTTAACTTTATAGATGTGTGTATTGAGATATAAGTAAATTCTTTACTTAATTTTTTTAATTGAAAACGTAAAAAATAAAGTAAAAACGGTTCGAGTCAAATTGATTGAGATTTTTTAATTTTTAGGTATATTATATATTAGAAGTAATATAATTTCTTATTTCTTTTTCTACGCTTTAAAAAAATATACTTCCTCAAATCTTTAAAGTGGAATCGAATTCTAAAGAGTGAAATAACACGCTTAAAAAATTGACACTTGAACCATTCCTTTTTATCAGCTCAGTTATCACTTTCTCATTCTGTAGAATTAAATTTTACTCTAAAGATTTTAAGAATCCTAAATAAGATTTAAGAAATTTTTTATATACATTTTCTCTGTTAGATCAATCACGATAATCGATCACGTGAATTAAATATCATTATTTTTACAAGTATAGTGCACTTAATAAAATAGAATGTCCTAATTTTTTTATCAGAAATTTATCTTGCTAAAGAAAGTTATCTTGCTCAAGAAAGATTAAAATTAGCCGTAATTATCCTTGGTTGATACAATAAGATAATTTAATTGAAGCGAAGCATTTGGTTACAGTAATATTTTATTTATTTCTGGTAAACAAGTTTATTACATGTCAAAATTTACCTGAAATAAGTAAAATGTTTCGCTTCAACTACATTATTTTATTGCAATATCAAGGCTGATATTTTCAGATCTTATATTCAAAACTGTCTAAGTATAGTCTTAAGAAATCATAAATCAATCACAGGACCGTATTAATGCTTAGACATTCTAAGACATTCCTTAAAGACATGACTTGAAATAACTAATTATGTGAAATTCAAGAATATCTGTTTACAAACAAGAGATTAATCGATTCAACTAATTGTAAGTGTAGTAGTTTTTACAGGAGATTGAAGATAAATAAGCGCAAAAATTATTATCGGAGCCAATTTTGTTAAAGGAAAAAGTTGTTTGTTTTATTATAATCCATATATGTATATACAGAGTGTCTCTTAAGATGAGCGGTTGGGTCTCTTTTCTTGTAAGTTATAGATTTTTTAAATGTAATAAACATGGGCATTAAATTTGATGGATAGTTTAATGAAAATAAACTAAAACACTCCATTTTCAATTAGTGTTTTTTCAATATATTTAAGTTTTCAGTTACTACAAACTTAAACGTCTCATTAACGTATACGTAAATAATCTTTTCAATCACAAAAAATTTAAATTTTATTCATCAGTGAACATTAAAGATTAATAAAATTGAAGAACGTTTCTAATGTACAATTAAACTTGTTAAACGGCAAGAAAAATGTGAAAAAACTTAGTCAAATGCGTCATTATGCATGGAAAAATACATTTGGATTTACAATGTAGCGGCTATCTACGCGAGCTTATATTATAATTTCAAGTGTATATGCATTAACATGTCAAAAAATAAATATAGCATATAATGATGTAATAACTCCGACGAAGTGTGTTTCGAAGCATAATTAAATAGAAACATCGTATAATAAAGCAAGTGGAGATATCGCCACAATCAGCATACGTTTTGCATAATGCTCTAATTAATCACATTACATCATCGTTTACATTACATCGCTTCATCAATTACATTACATCGCTTAATATAATGTATTAAAACATATTTAATCGTGCTAAATAACGTGATTTATAATGATAAGAAAAACTTTAGCTAAAATAACATTTTTGGATAGTGTAGGCGCGACGAAACACATAGGATCGCCATGCCAGGCTGTGCTAGGTAACGAAGCGCTACTTCCCTTTCTTTGCGCGCCGCCGTTGCTGCCGCTCGAGTGGGTCGTCCTATTTCGCGCGGCGCAGCTTAATATAGCATATTGACTTAGACGTTTCCTTTTCTAATTCGAAAACTACAGCGAGTATCTCAAAATAGTATAAGAATTTTTTGTTCCCTTTGATCCATTTTCCGCCCCCAACATGCTCCGATCCATCTTAAGAGACACCCTGTATACTGTATCGATGCATATATGGTATGAGCGTTACTAACTATCTTATTCTTTTTCCATTCACACAGTAATGTAAACGTATTTCTGCAATATATATGTATATTGTCTATATATAATACAATAATATATTGGGAATACAAATTAGTTCGGTCCGTTTCTCTAAAGATAGCTCCAGCTGTTGTGCATGATTCATAGTGACAGCTGATTTTGGCGGTTTCAGAGAGGTTAAACATCTGCTAATAATATTCAGTTTATATATTCAGTTTATTTCGCTTTGAGTTTCATACAAAAATCTTGATTTTTACTGTGTTTGAAATATCGAATTTTGTGTTAACTAAGCAGCATTTGTGGGAGCATTTTTTTGATTTTCTGCTTTGGAAGAAAAGTGCGGCTGAAGCCCATCGAATGCTTGTCGAAGTTTATGGTGACATTGCTCCAACTGATAAATCATGTAGAGAATGGTTTCGACGTTTCAAGGATGGAGATTTCAGCGTTGAAGACAAGCCTCACTCTGAATAGTCAAAAAAATTCGAAGACAAAGAATTAGAAGCATTACTCGAAGATCAGAGTCAAACGCAAGAGGAGCTTGCAGAATCATTGGGGGTAACTCAATAAGCCGTTTTTGTACGATTGAGAGCCATGGGATTAATTCAAAAACATTGGGAAATTGGGTGCCTTATGAACTGAAACCAAAAGAGACGTTGAAAGGCGATTTTTCACTTGCGAACAGCTGTTTCAAAGACAATAGAGAAAAGGTTTTTTACATCGGATCGTGACTGGAGATGAGAAGTGGATATTCTACGACAACTCCAAGAAGAAAAAATACTACGCTAAGCCCGGTCAATCGTTGCCATCGATCTCAACATCACGGCCGAACATTCATGGTTCGAAGATCATGCTCTATATATCTGGTGAGACCAAAAGGGTCTTGTTTATGAGCTGCTGAAACCTGGTGATTCCATTACGGGCGATCGGTATCGGCTACAATTGATTCGTTTGAGCCGTGCATTGCGAGAAAAACGGCCAGAATACGAGCAAAGACAAGATAAAGTTATTCTTCTTCATAACAACGCTCGGTCTCATGTCATTAAAGTCGTAAAAAAATATTTGGAAACGCTCAAATGGGATGTTTTACCGCACCCGCCATATTCTTCGAACATTGCTCCTTCTGATTACTGGTTGTTCCGAAGGATGCAGTACGATTTGGCAAGTCACCGGTTCACTTCTTTCGCAGAAATCGAAAATTGGCTCCAAAATTGGATCGCCTTCAAAGACGAGTCTTTTTTCAAGATGGAATTCAAATTGCCTGAGAGATGGGAAAAAGGCAGCGATGGACAATACTTTAATTGATCTGTTCATTCATTTTGAAATAAATGCATTTTTGAACACAAAAAAACGGACCGAACTAATTTGTACTCCCAATATATTTCTTTTCTTAGAGCATATCAATTTGTAATATATTATAAAAGAAACATTCTTTAGATTTTTTTTATAAAAGAAACATTTTTAGATTTTTTTCTTTAGAAATATTTCTTTAGATATATTTATATAAGTTATTATTTTTTGAATCAAATGTAGGATACGATCCAATTAATGCTCACGGTCGGTCCACATTGAAAGAGTGCGTTCGGAGAAACGCTATTCGCGCTATTTAGCGCTACAAACTGTTTGCGGAACTGCAGCGCTAACAAACACGATCAACTGCAGCGCTAACAAACACGATATCTAATGATAGCGTGTAACATCAAAACTACGCGCTATCAATGCTATTTCTTCCGAGATAATGTAATGGTAGCGTTAACGTTTACAGATCCGTAAACAACATAGCGTTAGTAAGATTTCTAATTTTAACATTCGTTAAAGTTAGATTAATGTTTAAGGGGATTCTATTCTCGAATGTCATCAAACCCCTTTCTCTCTTAGAATTTCGTAGAGTAAATAAACGTACGTAATGTGTGAATTTCAAATTTTATTATAATGAATGCAATCTCAATTTTAATCTCTGTTGATGATTTGCCACTAGGAGCGAACGTAATTCTTGCTTGTGTATCATCTTTAACTTTTCAAAGTTTCTGTGAAGTACAACTTGTGTATTTGATTTCATTATAAATGTAAAAGTCAGAGATACTAGTTACTGGCAATTTTTAATTCTCGTATAAGGAAAAAAATTACTATTGCGGTATAGCGCGGCAGGATATTCCGCTGCAGATGCTTAAGATCCTTATTAGATGTAGATGTGCTTCTTTTTCTGAAATCAACAACGAATGCTCAAGGGTTCTTCCTTTTTTATCTGATTAATTTATTTAGTGTAACTATTAATTTTTTGATCTAGTTTCTATATTGTTCACTTCGGTTTAGCGGCAAGCTATAGAGATTGCAATTGAGATTATGTTATTCATTATGAGAAATTAAAAAATTTACATTATAAACTTTACAAAACATTAAAAATTTTAATTATATATAAGGAAAAGTTTGATTGGTAATTGAAGACAGAATCCCCTACATTAACTTAAAGGTGCCATTACATACAAGCGTCGAGCATCGAGCATCTACGCAGAAGATTACTGCTGATTATTGCGCAAAAGTTTGAATCTCCAGACTCCTGCGTAATAATCTTTTGTGCAGCTTCTTAACGCAAAATGATAAATTTTGATATACATTACTATCTTAACATATAATATTTAAAATTTATATTTATTTACATTAAACAGTGTAAACTACAAGATTCCACTATTAGTATATCTCATACATTAAATTCAATTACAGTAAAATTATTAAACATATCACTGCGCATGCTCTGACGCTCGACGCTGACACTGCCATGTAAAGGCACCTTAATCTCGACGAATTATATCTCTCTAATTAAATGCTACGCTAGGATTGTTCATGAAGCTTGCTAATGCTATCGCGCTATTGGCTCCAAGAACAGTGTTAGTTGTGTTTGCGTCCATAGCGCGAATAGTGTCTCCTCGAATGCACTCAAAAAATGCAAGCAACACGAACAGACTTCATAATCTGGAATTGGACCGTGAGCTTTTATATCATTTGCACGGGAAAAAGAAGAGCAATATAAATCTTAGAAAACAATTAATATAAATTGCTTATAAGATACTATTAAAGATGGTTATACAATTTTATAGAAGTTTATGTAATTGTTAAAATTTGAACGAAACTATAATATATCAATTTTATAATTTATTATCCTGAGATTTCTATCATATATGTAGTAACGTAAGTACTGTGAACGTAAATTAAACCGTCGCTTTAAATTTATCTTACAATTTCAGTATCTAAATCTAAAGAAGCAGCCTGTACTCAAATGGATGAGATCCTTATAAAAGATGTATGTTTATATTATTATTAAAAAATTTTTGTCAAATGCTATTAATTTATTACAATAAATTAAGGAATTATCCAGATAGCGTGTTTATTTTGTTGCTAGCATGTTGCTTGCTAAGTATACATTGTTAAGTATTCCTGGTGAAAAAATTTCGCTGAAATTATTTTATATTTTGGAACAGTTCAGTGAAATTGCTGAAAATTTGCTGGAATTTCACTGAAAGTGAATTTTTCATCTAACATATTGAAAAAGCACTGAAATTTTTCTGAAATTGAACTAAAAATAAAAATAGAACTAAAATTTCTTTGAAATTTTGATGAAATTTTTTTAAAATTTTGATAAAATTTTTTCAGAAAATGAATTTTTCAGTTAAAAATCGTTAAAATTAAACTCTTCTAGAAATTTTTCTAAAATGCTGAAATTTGCTGAAAACTGTTTCAAAACGTGAAATAATTTCAACGAAACTTTTCCACCAGGGATGTGTTGCTACCAGAATTTCAGCAATTTATACCCATATTCATAGTCCTTCCTTGAGGAATGAGGATTCCTTGATCCTCATTTCATGTTTCATAAACCTTCTTTGACCAAAAGGAGTCTTATTAACTTCCTTTTCTCAGGGGACTTTCCTTGAGGAGGAAATGTAACTTTCATAACAAATCTGTCCAAACAAATCTCCAAATTCGTTACATCGGTTTTTTTACTTTCAATAGCTTTTAATTTAAATCTGACGCATCGATAATTATTTTTGATAACTTTCTTTCAGAAATAAACTTCTTTAAAAGCATTTTCTCCTTCTTCGTACAATAAGCATTATGACGAATTCGATTGGAAGCACTGATGCATATTAAAGCCGTTACACTAATTAATTTAATTTGAGTATAAAAATAAAATGCAAATATTTCGAATAAAATATATTTTATCTAACAGTACAATAAAATATATGAATAAAATATATGAGTAACAGTACAATAAAATATATGAGATTTCTCAATTTAATTGATTTCTATGTTTATTTATAATTTATGTTATTATGTAAATTTATGTTATTTTGTGTATGTACGGCGAATTAATGTGCATCAGTGCGCAATGAATACATTCAATCAAATTCGCTATTAATTTTATTTTTGTCTATTATTGTTGTTTAATCACGACCTTGTTTAATCAACAATGCCTTTATAATCTTTATTATTTGTAATTCATGATATTAGGTATGCATATATATATTATGATATGCTACTCTCAGTAGGTTATTAAAATTTTTTAAATATTCCTTCCTTCGGGAAAGCAGACTTGAAATCTGTTTATAAAACAAGGAGACCTTGGAGAATCGAGGAATCCTTCCATGGAAACTTCCTCCATCCTTAGAATAAGGAAAGATGAATGTGGGTGTGAGTCCTCATTTGTTAACTTGATGCCTTCACGATATGATAACTTTGAATAGTGACTCAAAATTACTATTCAAAGCCAGCAATTTTTCGACAACTTTAAAATCATCAAAATTCATACTATTGCAATAATATGCAGCATTATATAACGCTATCATATTGCCGACAACATAAGATAACATTGATGCAGCTATCTTGCTGTTAAACTGCTGATAATACATATTATACACATTGTTGCCTGCATGTTGCTATAATGTCGGTATATTCGTTGAAGACAAATCTAAAGCAAGCAATAGCATAACAAGCAATCATAGATATGTGCGATTTTGCTGAAACACACTTTGTTATCTGGGTAATTAAGATATTGATTATGTAAAAATTATAATTATACACAAAAAGGTTGAAGATAAGGGCATAATAATTTTAAACCGACTTAAGGCGTTAAATGCCATAAATTTATCCATGATCCAAAAAATATATTCCATTCTTAAACAATGGGAATTTTCAAAGAAGCTGGTAATAATAGAAAGTAGTAGTGAAAAAGTGTTTTGTGCGGGTGGCGATATTAAATCGTTTGCCTTGGCATTGAATGAAACAAAAGAAGACTTTTATTTGATTGAAGAAACATTTAAACAAGGCTATGTGTAAGTCCTAATAGTGTTTATTTAAGAACAATGCATCAATTGTGCAAAATAATTTTTTTATCTTTGTTTCCAGCTTAAATCATTTAATCGCAACATATAATAAACCTTATATCGCTATTATCAATGGGATAACAATGGGAGCCGGCGTAGGATTAGCTACACTTGGCAAATATAGAATTGCCACGGAAAAAACTCTCTGTGCTATTCCAGAAACGTCAATAGGATTTTTTCCCGATGCTGGTGCGACTTATTTCTTGTCCAGACTGAAAGGTAAACTGGGTATCTACTTAGGCCTGACAGGACATAAGTTGCAAGGTATATATAACTTCAATTATGTTGAAAACTCTATAAATATATGTATATACATATATATATATATATACATATATATATGTACA
>NW_017259270.1:0-3313 GCF_001594045.1 Atta colombica | reverse complement strand
AGTATTTTACGATTCCAATCCTCTCTGTTGTGCGTGCATACATGCGTGCGTGTATGCGTGGATAGTTGTAAAATGTGGATGTGTATGCGCGCGCGCACACACATTAGCAGCAGAGAGGATTGGAGTCATTAAACAAACAGAAGTAACGAATTGTAGGACCCTTATCTCTACTGAGAGATAGACAGATAGACATACGCGCGCACGCACGCACGCACACACACACACCACACACACACACACGCACGCACGCACATCAATATCAAATGCCCTAATAAAAATTTTTCTCAGAATTTTTTATATAATTTTTTAGAATTTTTCTATAATTTTTTAAGTTTGTGACATTTTATACGAATTGGAACATTTCTCAAAAAATCTACATCTTTTCTCAGAATTTTTTATATATGTTAATTATGAAATATTTAAATGAAATATATAAAATTTTTAATATTTTTTATAAGTATAATTTTTGATAAAATGTTATAAAATCTAAAAAATTTAAAAATACTTTTTAAAAATTAGGGATGAGAAATTTCAGAATATTACAGAATTCACTTGTATGAAAAATTCTGAGCGAAGATAAATAAATTTTCTGAATATTTCTGAGTATTTCTGAAAAATGTTGCAATTCGTACAAAAATTATAAGAAAAATTTTCACCAGGGAATACTCTATCTAGACTTTAGCACCTAGTATAGCAAAAGAAAAATTGCGTAAACGTAAATACAATACATACAATACAATAACATACATACATATAATTATAGCCTATGTTTAGTTTACATTGAGATATACATGTATGTGTTATATAAAGTATCTCATTATATGTCCCGGATCGATTGATATTTCGAAAAGTATACTTTTGAGAAAAATGTTTCAGACAAATTTTGCAATATATAAAGTGTATTTAATGATGTTAACAGTTTAACCTTGAGTAGCATCGCCAATATCAAGTCACGTCGATTTTTTTAAGGAACATCCTTTTTATTTCAGAATTCTAATAGCTGGTGTCAAGAGTCTTACAAAACATTATAATAAATTTATTTTTCATTACGTTTTAAATTATAAGACTTGAAAGTTACAGTACTGCTGCCATTAACAAAATGTCTGACTGACGATTAAAATCTCTTTTGAATATTGTTCAGGATCATATCCTGGATAACATTTGTCATTATCAAAGCCAATAGAGATTATTCCTCTTATTTTTGCATTAAACATTTTTAAATAAAAAGTATAATCTCCAATGATTTCGATCTTGACAAATGATAATGCAGGAATCTATCCTTTAGAAAGTAGATAAATTATATCAGGTTATATCATCGATGAGATACTATTAAAGACTGTTAATCCTGAGCAAATTTTCGACGTATAAAAAGAATCCCAAGAGATAATTGAAGAACGCTGACATTATCGACAACTATAAAAATATATTATTATTAACATAAATATTTGACTCACACATTATTAAATTTATGATTTTTTAATGCATAAATGTTCCATAAATAAATATGCATAGTTATAAAGCTATAATATTCTATATATTGCAGAAAAATTATAATTTTTTTCCCTGCGATCGTCTCTGTTGAAAATCAAATTTTGATGACAATATTGAAATTACAATTTTAAAGAAAAATAGGATATTATTGAGTTATAAATGCATAATTACGTCTACTAAACTAATAAATCATAAAATTAGTACAATATTATCAGTTTTTCTCTTAATTACTTTAATATTCACTTTAATATTCAAGAACGAACTTCCATGAGTGCGTTCCAAAACTTGATTCAGTCAACTCCGAGTATCCTTTATTCAATATTTAATGACAAGGATAAAACAATATTCGATTTGACAGAATTTTGGAACGCAACCTATAAGGATGTCAGTCTTTAATAGTATTTTCGTAATAGTAATTCGTTAGTGGTTATATTTACCAATCCATATCCATCCATATGGATATCCATATTCTGAATTGACGGTACTGTGTTCTAAAATTCATTGCCAATGTTAAAGATTTATACAGCGGAGAGCACAGACTCTTGCATTACGCATAACACGTAATGCATAAGAAATTCAACCAATCAGAGTTCTTTATTTCATGGAAAGAAAGGAAACGAAGGAATGGAAAGGAACTTTGATTGGTACATTTTCTTATGCATTACGTGTTATTATGCAAAAGTCTGTGCTTCTCGCTATCTCTAAAATTCTATAGTATGCGTAACGTAAATTATAGCATGTTAATCCGCTAACATCATTGTAAGCGGATATTGAATACAGGCAGTATAGTATAGTATACGTAACGTAAACTGTAGATTGTCAGCGCTGGCAGTGAATTTGAAACACAGCCACACATGTGTAGACATGGCATACTGATTTATTGTTGTACCAATCAGCTACTGCAATAAATGAATACATCAGAATACATTACTGTATATACATTTTTGTTACAATTGACTCTAAACGTGAAGAATATTTTTGCAATATCAATAGCGATAATTAGCAATTATATTATATTTTATATTATTTTAACACTTAGCATTTAGAAATATGATAATTTTAATTTAATGTATAAATTAGAATTTTGCCTGTTAAATAACTGATGTAATATGTCATTATTTCATTTAGATACGGTGCTTTGCAGAAAAATTATATTCTTCGAGCGTTAGTGCTACAGTCGCACATGCTACTTTTAGACAATTGATGACGTCAGGATCTGTTACAGGTGATGATACATTTTCTATGTCTTCGATGCAATTACTGATGATTTTTTATTCATTTTTCACACAAACATTGCTGTCAAATATTAAATATTTTCTATCTATAATACACAGTGATATTTTTCTTTTTAGCATATCAATTTGAAATGTACATAAAAGAATCCTTTTAGATTTTAAATTATTAATTAATATTTATATCATTATTGAGATATTTAATGTTTATATCATCATTCTCTTTCTAAATTGTAAATAAATCTCTAATCCTGCAATTTTAGTATCTACAAACATTAAAGAAACATCCAGTACATGAATAAACATGGATGAGGTCATTACAAAAGAAGTATGTATTATTATGATTAAGATGTTTTTATTTTATTTATCAAATACTATTAATTTATCAGAATTTTTTAAGATTATATTTATTTTGTATATAAAAGGTTGGAGATAATGGCATAATAGTTTTAAATCGACCTAAAGAGTTGAATTCTATAAATTTGTCCATGATTCAAAAAATAGATTCTATCCTCAAACAATGGGAATCTTCAAAGAAGCTGGTAATAATAGAAGGTGAGAAAGTGTTTTGCGTGGGTGGTGATGTCAAA
>NW_017259269.1:226445-229795 GCF_001594045.1 Atta colombica | reverse complement strand
TATATATAAATTATATATAAATAAATACAATTATATATAAAATATGTTTATTTATAAACACTTATATAAAATTACGTATATTCTTATATAATTTTATATAATTATAAAACATTTTTTTCCGGGGTATTAATATTATAGAATGGAAACAATGCTCAGCGACACTGATATATACACACGGGTATCACGAAACCTGGTAAATAGAATTATCACAAATTTGAAGAAGGACTTGGAAATGAGACTAACAGATTACAAATTCTACAAATTCTAAATTCGCTTAATCCAATACTACTATCACATGAGTATGATGTCCCTAAAATTCATAAAAAGGGCTCACCATTATGCATCATTTATATCGTCAATAGAGAATGAGCTTTACATAACGAAATTTTTGCATATCCTGATTAATAGCTTATAGCCATCTAATAACACAGTTCGAAACGATTTCATTTAATTAAGAACATTTGTAATACAAAAATCTTAGATAGTGATGAGCCTTACTTACTGGATATAGTTTCTCTATTCATGAACGTGCCGGTAAATTTGATGATTAATAATAGAACGGTATTAATACTAGATAACAACTTATCCAGGACAATACATGTTTGTCTAAAGCAGAGTTCATTGATGCAATAAAAATAATTTTGAATTCCACATTTTTTTACATTTAATGACAAGTTTTAGAGATATTTGGAATTCCAGTGAGATCACCTTTATTTTCAATAGTCGCGGACATAGTTACTTTTACAAGACTTGGAACCGCTTTTAATAAATTGATTTACAATTTTATGTGTAGTATGTTGACAACATTGCTCTCGCAATTGACAGATAAAGCATCAATGAACTTGTTGAAGTATTTAATAATTACTATCTACAATTAAAATTCACGTTGGAAGAGAGTGGTGATGACTTAATTTCCTAGATGTAAGAATTTTAGATTGATAAAAAAGAACACGAACATTACTTATGGTATGACTGAAACGGTCAGAAACCGTTATCTGGTACCTTGATTATTTCTCACAACTTCTCTTGTGTCAGAAAAAATTGAAATCATTATAGGCTTGATTGAGGATTCTTTGTCTATCACATCCCTCATTCCATATCAAGAATTTTGATCATCAAAATTTTATTGCAAAACGGCTATTCGCTAAAATTAATTTTTTTCCGTTATCAACAAAAGATTATACAAAAAATTTGATATTTGAAAATGACGAAATTCAAGCTACAATCCCAGACAGAATAATAAAAGAATTTATTTCATAGTCCCATATATGTAGCGGGTATCTCAGAAAAAATGAAAAATTTCTTAAAAAATAGTAACATGTCCGCACGGCTTGCAAGGAAATCAATAAATTGTGTAGCTTCATAAAGGTCCATAAGAAATGTTTCCCCTGATGGCAGATTCGAACGTTATGTATAAAATTAATTGTAATGACTGTGATGCCATATATGTGAGCCAGGCAGATAGAATATTAAAATCTTGCATTAGTGAACATAGAAACCACATCAACTGAATACCACACAGCATTTGGTTATTAAGGAACATCGATATTTTCATGAATTTGACAATATACGCATCTTAGATGAGAAAAAAAATATTGAATAAAAGATTCATCTTAGAAACGATTTTTATCAAACACCAAACTAATGGATTTACAGAACAATATTGAGTTATTTTGGATAAAGCATGATAGTATATTTAAATGACGGCCTCCCTCTGTTTTCTATAATTTAAATGTTTGTATTGTGTGTCTTTTCTTGTTGTCTCGTCAAATAAGACTCGATGTTCGAAGCATTAACAGCTTAATAAATTTTGATGATTATGTAAGGTACGAAAAAATTTTGCTTATGTTTTATATAACGATTCGATAAATTATTATATAGTGTACCAGAAAGTGTAATGACATTGCGTTACATCATTAGCTAACTAATTTCTGTTAATATTTATGTTAATTTCTGTTAACTAATTTATATGAGCATTGAGAATCCGAAGAATTCGAAATTGGATCGAACGTTTGCGATTAAAAAAAATTATGTTATTTTAAATAAACTAAACTTCACATTGGCATCCTGTGACTCTAATCGACATTATTTGATTGTATTAAAATATTTATATAATATTTAAAAAAAATAAATAGAAATAAAATTTACGAATATTTCTCACAAATATCCTGTGCTATTTGAGTTATTTTCCAAAATATGATTGATTTATAGCATCTTAAAAGTAAAATGGTCTTAAATATAAAAATTGACTACGAATATACTAGCCTTAGTTCTTAAGAGGAATTTACTGTTGATTGTAATTAAAAAGTATTCACAATTAATATAAGGTATAATTAATATAAGGTCTTGTATCTCCTATAGATATCTGGGAAAAATATATATATATATGGACATATTTTATATCCTGATAGCAAAGTCTGCGATAGATAGATTTTGAATAGAGTTTGCTACCATAGGCGCCGACTTGCCAGAGCTGGGTAAAATGTCTCTCGAATTCTATTTAAAATACTAATTATAAAATATGCTTTATAAAAGTGTATTTAAAATGCAAAATGCAAAATAGGTTTATCGAATTCATTTTATTTAAATGTAAAATGGGTAAATAGCTATTTTTAATGATTTTAGAATGCAAAATGGTTTTCCTTAATCAACGGAAAAAAAATTTTTAGGGAAAATATACAGAAAAACTAGATTGAGACCTTAGAAATTCTTAATTTTTTTAAATATTTATGTTAGGACGTAGAGTGAGATTTGTTTGTCTCAAAAATTCTTGGTTTTTCATACATGGTATTTCGTGGGGCGTAGAGTAGCGTTTAAAGAAGGATTTCTTTTTCAAACAAACAACACTACAATATGTATGTATCCCATTACACGGGGGATTAAAAATTTATAATCAAATGCGGACACAGATGACTATGGTTTTGTAATCAAAATCTGATCGAATTTGCTGCCAATTTGACCAAATTGTTAACATTTTGCTATCAGGAATATTAATTAAGTGATGTTTATTTTTCATATTATCGAATTTTATTACCATACTTTATTGCCATATATATATAGCGCATACATATATATATATAGAGCGCGATTTAGTATCCTGATAACAAAATGTTAGTAATTTGTGCACAAATTGGCAGGAAATTCCATCAGATTTTAACTACAAAATCATAACCATCTGTTCGCATTTGGCTATGGATTTGTTGACAAAATCTCCTGACACGTTTTAAAACTGTGATAAAAACCAAGCAGAATCTGCTGACATAATCTGACAGCAGATTGCGAAACCGAGATTGAGAAACCGAGCAAGATCTGTCATTTTCATTTAAATCGACCTAGTTTTTTATAAAAAA
>NW_017259269.1:217534-226345 GCF_001594045.1 Atta colombica | reverse complement strand
TATATATGTATAATTATACATAGTTATATATTTATATACTTATATATTTATACTGGTGAAAATTAAACTGGAAACAATCAATATATATTTATTGCTAAAATATTATATTGATTAATTTCACATTTCAAAAATACACATGAGATAAAATAATCAAAAAAATATTTGGAGATTCAGAAAACACACTCCGAAAGAGGGAATCTTTGCCTTCGATTTACATATGCCAATTCTTATAAGGCTCCTGGACAATTTTTTCTTACGAAAAGCAAATCCATCTCGTGCGATGCCGTATGAAAATGATAGCTCTTGTTCGGTTTTTGCTGCCAATTTGCCGTCAGATTTATATCAATAGGCTCTATTCGATTTCTGTTCGTCAATCTGCTGTCAGGTTATGCAGCAGCCTCTGTTCAGTTTCTGTCACCAATTTGTTGGCATAGCATGTCAGCAGGCTTGGGCTGTGGTTAAAGTCTCGTTACAAATGCTTTGAAGTGTTTGATGGATCAATTAGGAGAAAAAATTTTACAAACTGACCAATTAAAAAACACTTCAAAGTGTTGACCAAACTCTTTGTCGTATTTTTGACAACAGTTTGCTGACAATGTCTGATAGTATAAACTTTGTTTATAATTTGTTGTCTTTCTGCAATCAAAAGTTGGTAGCAGGCTCTGTTCAAAATCTGTCTCCGCAGGTTTTGCTATCGGAGACATCGAAGTGCATATTGAGCAAATTGATGCATTGTATAAATTGTTTTATATTTGGCATACATTTACTGGCATCAAAATAGGATACGTTATAAATGTAACAATATGAATGATTAATGAAATTATGTATGCAATCAGTTGACAAAATTTCAAAAACAAATGATCAGCAATAGTGGTACCCAGACAGCACAGAGTATTTATAATAAATATTTATTATTCATTTTTTTATATAAATATTTTATGCATATTTTATATAAAGCTTTATTCGAAATATTATTAAAAGATAAATATTTAATATAATATTTATGATAAATATTTACATTAAATATTTTTTATTTGAATTATATCTAAGTATTTCTAACATTTACTACAAGACTTACAATAAATATTACATTTATAATATGGTTATGAACTATGCAATCTAAGACCACAAAAATATTTACAAAATATTTAAAATAAGCCTTTTAAATATTTTATAAATATTGTGACGTCTGGGTACGTTATGTTGTTAGTAAGATGACAATAATATAACAGCAAGGAATGATTAATTATTCCATCTTAAGCATTATTGTAGTTCATTGCTAACAAAATTGAAATCATTCACCCGCGAGCATTGTGCTCGCTGACAAAGGACCACGGCGGAGATGCATTATCTCGTAAATAAGAATCAAATGGGAAAGAATATAAACAGCGTAGCATTTCATATGTAAAGCATGAGTGATACAAATTTCAGCATTTGCAGCAAGGTTAATAGCATTATGAAGAGAATATAAGAAGACTATATGATTTTGTAGGCAAAATTTGATCGAATTTGTTGCCAATTTGACTCCAAATTGCTAACATTTTGCTATTAGGGTATATAATTATATATAATTGTATATAAAATATGTCAACTTTTCATATAATTATATAATATATAACTTTTTATAATTTTATTATATAATTATATATAATTGTATATAAAACATTTTTTCCCGGATTATTAAGGTTAATTCCAGTAAACACCAATTAACAGTAATATAAATAATGTTATAATTTCCCACTTAATAATATATTAGGTATAGGAAAAAGTTCGTGGCGTTTTTCCCGTTAGATGGCATTAAAAAAACGCCACGAACTTTTTCCCACACCTAATAATACATATATTATGTTGCATTTATATTGTATTACTGATTAATTGATGTTTACTGGGATATATGTACCAAACATTTTTTTTAAATTATATTATTTAAATTTAAATTTTCCAGCATACAAAGTTTTTTTAATTTTTTTAAATACAAATATGATGTTAGATTGATAAATTTAATTTAAATAAATTTACATAAAAAAATTCCTATACATCTAAATATTCCAAAAATATTTATTCCGAATTTTGAATTATTGAATATTTTGAATTTATCAATTTTAATATTAAATTAATATTCAGCGATTTCAAAAAATCTTAAATTTAAATAATATGATTTAAAAAATAATTTTTTAATACATTCTTAATAACATGTGTAAATTATAATAAGAATTCTTTTCTTTTAACCATATAATTATTGATATAATAAATACCTTTCAAGAATTAAAAATTTTAACATATTTAATTTTTATTTCAATAAAATTTCTCCAATATATCACATATCGAAAATATAATACCAAAATACATTTATAAAAGTCTTTCTTGCAATTTTAACTGTAAATTAAATATTTCAAAACGAAATAGAACAATTTGATAAAAAAGTATATATATTCATTGCTCAAAGAATTACGGGAATTAATTACCTTCGATCTTATACATTTTTTTGTTGACTAGTATAATAAATTTACAAAAGCTGACATATTTATGGGAATAAAACACATCCGTACGCATATGCGTAATATGTGAGCATGTTTTCTCATTATCATATCAGCTTTGGAAAATTTATTAAATATTGAAAGGAAGAGCTCAACAGCATACGCACACGCGAATATGTCGATTCTCTGATCAGCTTAATTAGAAAAAATAAACCTTTTATCTAGTGGGAAAAGAATAGCAACGCGAATATAACAAAATAAATTAATGGCATAATCAATAACTTTTGCTCACGTATTAAATTAATTATGCCTTGGTTTCTTTGTTCTGTATATAATGCGTGAAATCATTTGCACTGCTTGCCGCGACCGAAACCTTATAGAACTGAACGCAGAACTGTAACGAGTCACGATATGACTCTCAAAAATAACTCCTTCTATATAGGACCGCATCTCCGTACAGACGAACGGTTCTATTTATACGATCGACATCTACGTTTTTGTTTTATATGGAAAGATTATGCGGCCCTGTGTACGGATACTCCGCATTAATCATAACTTCGAATGAGAGGCATGTTTTCAATTAAACTTTATACCTTATTTATTTATAAACATTTTAAATATTATGTCTAATTTAATAATGATTTCTATCAAGTTAGATATATTCAAGAATGTCTCTCTCTCTCTCTCTCTCTCTCTCTCTCTCTCTCTCTCCCCCCCCTTTCTCCCTATCTTTCTCGTCCTCTCTTTCTATTTTTATTTTATTCTCTTCTTTTTCCCTCCTTCTATATTTTTTTATGTTTTTTGAATGTATAGAATGAATCACGAATAAATTAAAGTATGATTTTAAATAATAATAATATAAACTAAGACTCAAATAATTAAAAAATTCGCATAAAAGGCTACAATTGCTGAATTGTGAACGAATTTTGTGAACGACTGAAGATGACCCGATAAGAATCGAAACGTTTGTATATTTATTTGATTTCTATGAATTTTTATTGTCAACGACTATCATCTTATGCAACTTGTAGCCTTTTATGTGAATTTTTTATGATTTTAAACTAATTCAGCTCAGACGTTATATTCTTGAAATATAAACAAATATTGATGTCTCTCTTCATTTTAGTTAAATATTAGAATTATTTGCTCATATTATTGGTTAATATAAACCTTATATTTCTTCATAATACTTATCTCTTTTTCGTTCTAAAAGATTTAAAAGCCATATAAAAATTTGCATATAAAAATTTTGATCTTAACATAAAACTCTAAAAAGCGATAAATTGATTGGCAACGAGGTAAGTAATAAATCTTGTGATTATATCTTCCTGTTAATTGGTCATAAGGATAAGGCGTGTTAATCGCAATCTTTTGACGGGACGAAAATTTGCAACTATAATTATGGTTTTAAGGTTATGACGTTTATGACTTGTGTTATTTTTGTTTAGAAGACGCGGCAATAATTGGCTCCGACGCAATAGTCAATCAATGTATAACTTTTTATGATCTTATGATTATGATTACGACTTTTACGTACAATGGCCTTAAGTTATTTTGATTTTATCACTAATTATAAGAAAAGACATATAATTTTTCTATACACATCATAATGCTTATACAGGGTATTCCAGATTGATCGCCAAATATTTCGTGCGCAAATAGAGCAAACTAAACTGAGTTGAAAAGTCCTCTACCATTTTGCAATTTTCTCAATAATTAACAAAATACCAATTACTAAAAATCTCCGAGTATTTGTTTTCAATGATTTTGTACTCAAATACTATCAACTTTACAGAAAAACAGCAAAAATTGCTTATTTTTTCTCATAGAAAATTTTTTCAGAATGCGCACGAAATATTTGACGGTTATTCTGGGATACCTACTCTTTATAATATCCCAAACAGCACAGAATTTATTTATGATAAATATTTATTATTATTCATTTTTTGAAATGTTATATAAATATTTTATATAAAGCTTTATTCGCGAAATATTATTTAAAAAAATTAAACATTTAATGTAATATTTATGATAAGTATATAAATGAATATTTTTGTTTATAATTCTGTTTTATTAAGTATTTCCATAGGATTTACTATAAAATTTACAATAAATATTTTATAAAATTTACAATAAATGATTATGATTTATGAAATATAAAATCACAAAAATATTTACAAAATATTTAAAATAAGTCTTATAAATATTTATAAATATTTTGAAAATATTTTATAAATACTATATGCTGTCTGGGATAGTAGGAAAATTTATTCTTTTTCTGATTTTCATAAATAATTTAAAAATATAAAAACTAGAACATAAGAGGAAGTAGGAGTCAGCGCAAATATAATAATGGAAATGTTTATATATCCATTTTTAATATAAAAGTATGAAAATATAAAATCCGGTTGATATAAAATCCGTACACATTTCGATTTACTTCAAATCATTCTCAATGGTATTAATATAATTCTAATTCAGTACAAATAGTGCATCAACCATGGTGTCAATCATCCAACATTACAAAGATATTCCTTAGCTTCATCCTAGTTTACAGGTCAGAAAAAAACAAGAATTCTTATAAAAAACATTCTTGACAAAATAAAAATTTGCCAAGCAAAATCGATGATTTCGACTGGAAACACTGGTGGTATATATTAATTTGTCATAATATTATTATCATGGTAAAAAAGTTGCGCAACGATAACGAAACTTGCGTTAAGAATTACGGAATAGTTTTGCCTGAGCACTACTATCATGAAACAAAATCGGAATGGATTCCGATCGGAATTATTCAATTATTCCTTAGATTTCTATTGTATTTTCTGAGGAAAACGAATAATTCTGATCGGAATTCATTCTTTGTTCCATGATACCCTGTACTTTTTGTTATTTGATTTTGAACTGTTTTATTGGATATTTTTCGCACAATCTTTTAAATGTAATTTTAACTTTTAATATTCGTTCTTTTTCTATGTTTTATCAGATATATTAATTCATCATCGTACTTGATGACGATAATATTAATAATTTTATGAATTTATATAAATCATTCATCATAACGTAAATAAAGGTGCCTTTTCATGCTGATGCTTGATGCTCATTTTTAGCGTCAAAATAGGATATATGATCAAAAATTGATGCTAAACAATGGAAATGCATGAAAAGTGTGTAGTGCCATATACATGTGTAGAGACTAGTATCAAAATTAATATCAATAATTACACTCACGTTGTTTTTCAGTATTTTAAAATAGCACCAGGAAGTCGATGTATCTTGAAATAAGGTGAAAATTACAAAAATGAACAAATTTACTAGAATATTCATAATTTAATTAGTCAATAATTTAATTAGTAATCATTGTTCACTTTGTCATTTTCACCTCCTTTCAAAATGTACAGGATGCGTTCGGGGAGACGCTATTCGCGCTATTTAACGCTACAAAGTGTTCGCGGAACTGCAGATAGCGCTAACAAACATGACATCATTAGCGTGTTATGTCACAACTACGCGCTATTAACGCTATTTCTTCCGAGGTAGTGTATTGGTAGCGTTAGCGTTTATAAATCCGTGAACGACTCTAGCGTAGCTAGATTCTAGCGTTAGTAGCTTTTAACGTTCGTCAAAGTTAGGTTAATGTTTAAGGGGATTCTGTTTTCACCAAACTTTTCTCTCTTAGAATTTCGTAGAGTAATGTGTGAATTTCAAATTTTATCATAATGAATCTCAATTTTAATCTCTGCTGATGGCTTGCTACTAGGCTGGAGTGAACGTAAATCTTGCTTGTGTATCATCTTTAACTTTTCAAAGTTTCTGCGAAGTGCAACTTGTGTATTTGATTTCATTATAAATGTGAAAGACAGAGGTATCTTGTTACTGGCAATTTTTAATTCCCGTGTACGGAAAAAAGTTACTATTGAAATATACGCGGCAAGTGCTTAAGATTCTTATTAGATGTAGATATGCTTTTTCTTCTGAAATCGATAATGGATGCTCAAGGATTCTTCCTTTTATCTGATTAATTTACTTAGTGTAATTATTAATTTTTTGATCTAGTTTCTACATTGTTCACTTCGGCTATCATAGAGATTGCAATTGAGATTGCGTTCTGTTATTTACTACGAGAAAATAAATTAAAAATTTACAAATACTTTACAAAATCTTAAAAATTTTAATTATAGGGAAAAGTTTAGTTGGTGATTGAAAACAAAATATCCTATATTAACTTAATCGACGAATATATCTCTCTGGTTAAACGCTATCAACGCTACGCTAGGATCGTTCATGGAGCTTGCTAACGCTGTCGCGCTATTGACTCCAAGCATTGATAGCGTTTGCTACCAATATGCGTCCATAGTGCGAATAGTGTCTCCCCGAATGCACCCACAATTAAATCCCAAGGTCTTTATTCTTGAAAAGAAATGTATACAAAATTCTAAAAAAATACTATAGTATACCAAATACCTTTTTCTGGTCTATTGATACAGTTTACGCAACACAACATTTTATAAATTTGTTTACCTTTATTAATATATAATATTTCAGTTTTTTTTCGTCTCTTAGTTTTAAAATTTTAAGTGCGAAAATACATAAATACGAAGCTACAAGGTTTCCAACAGTTTAGAAACTATAACTTTCTTCTTCTTCCAGTTTCCCTGTATGGATTTCCGATCCTATGATTGGATTATAGTATCATGCGTAAAAAGAATCCAATGATCCAGCATAAGTCTCCTTGGGGGGGGAGGAGGGCAGAGACTGCTTAAAAATTACTATACAGTGTAATGATTACAACATAATCCCAGATTATTATTATTTTTCAAAAAATATCTTTAGGTTTGTTCGCATCGCATGCTCCTATCATAGCTCTTTCTCACTCAATGCCCTCATTAGAGTAGGAACTATGGCAGGAGCATATTGGAGCATGCGACTCGAACAAACCTTTTGTATTCACAAAGACAGAGAGTCCAGGAGCCTCAATCGGAGTGCAGTTCCACTGCATTTGAGCATTCTCATAGGTGTAAGATCAAGCTATAACCTATAACAACCATAACAACGACAATCTTTTCAACTCAGCGGTGGAATAGGAACAGAGCAAGGAGTAGAGAAAGGAGTAAAAATGGCGGATATTCACGTTTATAATATCTTACTGATAGACATGCTCAGGTATATCAAAGTTGATTTTAGACGTACTATATATTAAATATGTACATGCAAATTATTATAAGCATTAAGAAATATACGCCTAATTAATATACGCCCAATAATAATACGTTATTTATAATTTTGACTCGCATAGCAGTAAAGTTCCACAAACATTTATAATGACGTATTTTCGATGTTAATAATATGATGGTTAATAATATGACGTTATGTGGCTGTGACAAATGTTTACGAAGATGAGACGTCAGATTCGTTAAGAATGACCAATTAATTACGTTAAATAGACAATATCTACTTAGGACATATATACATATAGGGGGCGTCATCAAAATCCGGACAAATTTCAATTTAATTTTCCGCTATATTGCGCCTCCAGAGGTTGTTGTTGGCAAGGAAGCCTTATGCTTCTAGTAAACAATCATATTCTCAAAATGGCCGCGATGTTGACATCAAGTGCAGAATATAATTGAAGAGCCGCGATCGAAGGTCTTCGCGCTGAACGCTCAGCAACGGAAATAATTCGGTTGTTTGGATATCCAACGTTTATAACGTTTATAACATTATGGTAAAATATATGGTTTTAGAACAGTCCAACGAAGACTCCAATGCCAGCGAGGAAGAGTCATTCGAAAGAACGTACCGCGAGGACCCTCGGAATCGTTGAAAGAGTTCAAGCGGTGATTTCGAATGACCCAGGGCAATCGTTGCGAAAATTAACATCGATTGTTGGTGTAAGCGAGCCAACAATACATTGAATTACTGAGGAGGACCCTCAATATAAATCGTACATATTAAAGATACGATAGATGCTCTCTGAGATTGCCAAGACAAGTCGAGTTGCTCGCCTCGACTCCCATTCTGGCCTCCCAACAGATTTAAATTCCTTGGACCACTACATATGGAGCGTAGTTGAAAGGACAAACAAGTCTCAGCATCTCAATGTGATTAAGGATCGCTATTGAAGTATTCGTCGATATGAACAGCGCTATATTACACCGTGCGTGCAAACGGTTCAGACTGAGAATAGAAGCCATTATTCAAGCTAATGAGGGATATATCGAATAATTGTGCTCTATAGGGATTCCACAAGTGTAAAAGGATTTTTTGTAATATTTAATTTTATTAAAAACATTTTGTTTAAAGAAATTGTTCGATTTATCCGGATTTGGTGACG
>NW_017259269.1:153651-217434 GCF_001594045.1 Atta colombica | reverse complement strand
TTAATTATTTGATTTAATATGTATTCTTATTGCTATGAAGTAAATGTACAATATAATAATTATATTTCATACAGTATTAATATTATATTTCATACATTATTAATATATCGAATGATAATTATATTGTACATTAATTGTCTTTAAAAAGTATTAAATATTCCTTAATTTCTCATTTTAATATTCCATACTGATAAAATTGATAAGCAATATACGTAAAAAAGTGCTCGATTTTTCTTATACATATGTTTAATTGTTGCCTTATTCTATTTATAAAATTTTTTTTAATTTATATAACTTATTTTTATTATATTAATCTGTACATATCACATTTTATTTCTTATTTATTTTAAATAAAACTATAATAAGTAAAACTATAATAATCTCTGTTTTTTGTCTTTAAATGTTTCAATACTTACTATCATTAGACTTATTATCAAATATTATATTTTAATAATATATATTTTAATAAATATTATATTTATGTAAATATTTACAATAATAATACACAAAGCACAATATATATTACAAATTTAGTAACAACTAAATTAATTCTACTAAAATTTAAAATGTCTATTATAGCCGACGCTGGATTTTCATTGCTTTAAATAATTTAATGAATTAATAATATATATGGTATGTACTTGTATATATACCATATTGTAGTCTTTTTCGAATTGCGCCGAATTGTTTTTCCGGACTATGAACACAATTAAAACTATTCTAGTAATTGCGAATTAAATTGATATGCAATTTAATAATTTAATGCTACGATCAATCATCATATTCTAAAGATTAATATGTTGAAAAACTGTAAATAAATTTATTGCGAATAAATAAATCTAAAATATAAGTTTCTTATATTTTAGTAGAAACAACCTAAAGTATATTTGAATTTGTCGTATTTTTGGTCGATGGAGCGGGGCTTAACATCAAAAATGTTGGGTACATCTACCTCTCTTTCTATTGCATAGGATAACTACCAGTCTGAAGTTGCTGCCAGTAGTCCATGTTATATAGTCAGGGCTGACCCCAATAAATTTGTTAGAACCACTTTGTGTACACTTGTGCTATTAGCCCAGAACATGCGATACTGAAAGATTGCATTATTTGACCAGCCGAACGCACTAGTTGCACCTGGTGTCCCTCTAATTGGAATTTGGTCTAGCCACTTGAAGTGATCGCTATTTTTCATCGAAATTGTGCGAGAGAGAAAAATCATATAAGTTGCAGCTCTATAGAAACACTGTATAAGCTTCAAGTTTTTGACAAATATTCTGGCACGTTCAAGCGACTGGCGATTAAAATTTAAAAAAACGTAAAAAATTTAGTAGTGTCTAATTCATAAATATAACGATAGCAAATCCATGGATATACATCATGCATTTAGGGTGCCATCATATGCATAATTTGCGTAAGCGTAATATTCATCGACCAATCATCGTTTCACTTGAACATCAGTTTTTTTTGCCTAGTTACTTTATGCTTTTTACACTATTTTGTTATGCCGAAACATGATGGAATCACTTTGCGCGTGGAAAATCGAAACCAGTCGAAACTCATATGGAACGGTACAATTATAAGTCTCATTTTGTCTCTGTGACAGATTTCTTTACCTCAATAATCATCAACTCTAATGTTTAATATCTCATATCACAGGACAGAGATGTATTTTTTGCCAGATTATTTCGTTTCATGCAAAAACGCGTCAAATAAGCCTAATTTTATTTTTGAGGTGTAATAGCTAAACTTAATTACTTTTTGTCTTTTGTAATTAATGACCCTGGTCCTCGTTGACGAAACCATATACTTAATAATTACTCTCATTTTAAGAGTAAAAAATGTAAAAAAAAATAAGCAAATCGAACAAATCAAATGCTATAAGGGACTGTACAATAAAAGGAACAGAGAATAAGAATTTCAACATATTAGAAATCATATATTATGGAGAATACACAATTGATAGGTTGAAATTCTTATTCTCTGTTCCTTTTATTGAGCGAAGCCCCTAATAATTCATCAATCAAGAGAAACCAAGATTAATAAGAATGCCTACATATTATGTCTAGGCGGCGTTCGGGGAGCGCGTTATCAACGTTATTTGTATCATAGGCCGGTATTCATAATCGGATCTTTATATTTAAGACCGTCTTAAGTACAGTTATAAAATATTATGAATCAATCAGAGAACCGTATTAGCGATTTAAGATATTATTTAAGATAGTTTTAAAATAATAACTGATTATGAATACTATCCTTCACGATGCACGATGAAGATAGAATGACAATGACAAATAGTGTCCCTCCGAACCCTAATATAGTATATACTAGTGCATCTCAGCCGAAATCGCCAGAACCTGTTCTTGTAGCGCAAAGAATAAAATTAGGAAACAATTAAAACTACAATGAGGATTTTATTTACATGTAAAATAAAATATGTACTTATAATTATAATAATTATAATATAAATAATAATTATGTCGTTATATTGTACATTTTCACAAACTTTTAAATATAAATCAAAATACAAGTAATGGCAATATTATATGTTACAAATACTATAACTCATACCCAACTGTTCTCATATATACTTTTTAATGATAAATTATACATATTTAAATCATTTATTTAAATATACAATTGATGTAACAAATTACCCATTCTGAATAACCAATGCCTGTAATTATGCATAATTCAATACTATATGCAAGATCTTCAATTCAGTAAACGAGAATGGATTAAAATGGAATTGAAATTTTTTTCTATCCGAATGCGTATTTTAAATAGCGAATACTTTTTTGGATTTAATTGGATGCAATTGATTGCACTTCCTATTCAAGATTTTGAATTTAATAGTATTCACAATTGCACAGGAAAACTTATTTTTAGATTGAAAGGCATAGAGATATACAATTCTTATAAATGAATAAAAATGAATTCAGAATCGAAAAGCATTCATTTTAACATTCGTGAATCAATATTTTTGAAAATCTGAATCCATTTCAATTCATTTCAATTCATTCTCGTTTGCTGGAAATTATGGGATCACTTTTCATGAGCAGGTAAAGCGAACTGAGTAGAAAAATCCTTTACTATTTTGCTATTTTTATATTACTTTAGGAGATATTAAAGATCATCAAATAAGCATGTATTCGTGCAGACTATCACCAAGTATACGCTCATTGATCGCGGTCATTCGCGCGAAGACTGATAGTCATAACTCAATCGGCGCGCCTACCAAGCAATTTCTCCTCCCCGAGCAACAAGCGATCGCGACCAATAGATATATACTTCGCGATAACCTGAAAGGATGCAAGTTTATTCAGTGATTTTTAAAAATTAATATCTCCAAAGTATTGCAAAAATTGCAAAATGGTACAGGACTTTTCAATTCAGTTCGCTCTATCTGCTTACGAGAGGCGATCTCATAAGTCGGGAATACCCTGTATACAGAGTGTATCTGAAATAACGTCCACAATCATACAGTGCTATTCCTAATAAAAAATAGAGTCAAAAAGTCCTCTACTATTTTACAGTTTTCATAATAATTAACGAGATATTAATTTCTAAAAATTGCTGAATAAATGAATAAAATCACACGTGCGCGCGTGCGCTGTATAAGACAATTTTAAAATATCTTTCAGAGTTCCTTGTATATAATATTTTGTAAAATATTTTGTATATTTTGGATATTTCTTAAAGAATTTTTAAAGAGATTCTAAACCGTCTGTATTACCGATTAATTTTCATATAACAATTACTTTTTTCTCTTTTACAAATTCGAAAATCCTTTTCTAGGATTAAAGTATACGTATTAACATATATCTGTGAGGTGGAGTTTATACTGAAAACGAAAAAAATTTTTCTTAAGATTTCAATTTCGAAATTTTTTGTCGTTCTCGGATAAATTACATCTCACGGATTACAGACACGAATTAATGTATATACTTTAATTTTGGAAAAAATTTCCGAATCTATAAAAGAGGAAAAAAGTAAGTCCTTGCAAAGGACATTTCGTTTTAGAAGAAATATTTTTTTCTGTGCTTTGAATCTTAATTTCACAAACCCAGTATTGTTCGTTCAAGTAATCTGAATCTCGTTTATTTTCATTCAACAAGTTGTAAAACTTTTATTCGAGCAAATGTTAACCTCAGATAACAGCTGTATATACCAGAAAAAGTGATTTTAATTTTTTTTCGATTTTCTTGTGAAATCCTATTTTTCGGGATTTCTTTTCGTGCGTTCTTTAATTCCGTAAAAAAAATTTTGCAAATGAAGCCAATTTGGAGATTTCTTCTAAAATATAATTATGATAAAATAGGACTTTAGGATCTTCTTAAAGATAACTTTGGATATCTTAAAGTTGTCGATTTAGACATTTTGTTCATTGGATAACTAAAAGAAGTATTGCGAAAAATGTAAAATGGTTTGATTTGATTTTTTATTAGGAATAGCACTATGATTAGTGGGCATTATTTCAAATACATCCTGTATATACGTATGCACGTAGTGTTCATTGTAACGATCCGCACGATTTTTTAGATACTTCCGACGGTTAAGAAAAAAATAATTCAGTTCATAATGCATGAATATTTCAAAATTATTTTCAGGATATCTTTGCATAATCATGTTATAAGTACATATGGACTAGTCCAATAGCTGGCATACTAGATTTATCCTCTATGGAATTTTTCTCATGGGGACATCTGAAATGTTTTGTATATCAAACATCAAATAAATGTTTGAGATCCTTAAGAAACAATAATTACAAATTGTGCAACTTCGGATCAAAATAATAGCTACTATGCATAGTAATTTTTGAAAACGAGTAGAAATTTATGTTGCAGAAAGAGGCAAGCAATTTGAATATTTGCTTACATAAGTTACATCTTTTTTTTATTAATTTATGTTGTATTAATAATATCCTTTGCTAATGAATATTTATGATATATGCATATTATGTACTTATGTAATAAAATATGCAATAAAATCAATAAAACATCAATAAAAATGACATTTCGATAGTGATTTGAATTTGTCTTGAAGAAAAAGTGAAATAGTGAGTGAAAAAAGAAAGTGAAATAGCCCTACAATATGGAAAAAAATTGTATGATACTACTTAAAAAATTCAAGACTGATTTTTTATAAAAAAAATTTTTTTTAATTCTTTTATCGCATGCTGTAGTCTGCATAAAATAGATGATATTCATTTTTCAACTCTTTTTTTCACTGTTGGAAGTGTCTAAAAAATCATGTTATGCTGAACACCCTATATATAAACATTTTAAAATTCTTGAGATTTTTTTAAAGAATCGTAATTACTAATTGTAATTTATTTTAAGATTTGTTATAACATATAGAATTAATATTATGTGCTTTAATCTGTTTTTTTTTTTTAACGCCCTTTTATTTAAAATGACATTAAATTTAAAATAAAAAAAGGGAATATATCGATTGAAAAGGATATAAAACAAGTTTTTATATTCTTAAAAAAAAAAAAAAAAAAAAAAAAAAATTAATGTGTACAAGAGCGTCAAACATATTAAGTGCCACAACTTAATCTCCTCTTAATAAATACTGGTGCAACTACTAAAAGCTGCAACTTCTGGAGGAAGGCACAAATCATAGCCATTCTATTGCGCATACTAAATAGTCTTATTAATATTCCCGAAGAATTTAACTCCTTTCATATCTTAATGACCTCTATGTTGCACAAATTAAGCTGATGCTTAATGCCTCGTCAGAATTGTCAATGGCTGTCAATGGTCTGTTGCCAATTTCTTAGGATGGCGTTCTTGCGCGCGTTTAAGTCGCTGTAATAAAAGACTGTGCAGTTGATCGACTTCTTTAGGTGCTGCTTGTACAATAAAGATTCGAATATCCCCGTGAACATCCATAGCAGTTAATCTTAATGATTTAGATCCAGCACGTTCTGCAGTCATACCCGGCCATACTTTTGTATTCAAAATCAAACGTTGTGTTCCAGCAGTACGACCGACTAAACGAGATTCTTCATCTCGATCATTGAGTCTTAACATACCTCTCCCCCTTTCTTGCCAACTGCTCGTACTCTACAACATATAGCAACTATGAAATTAGTATTAAATTAATAAGTATAATTTAATGCTAATTTATATTGAGTATTCATTATTTATAAAATTTAATTAAATTTGAAGAATGATATTGATTTTCTTTTTCTTTTTTTTCAGCGATTAACATTCAACACTGGAATAATCTATTAATATTAGTTGGAATAATCTGTAGTGATACAAGAATTCCTACTGTAGATTCCTACTGAATATAAAATTTAAATTTGTATTATTTTATACCAGTTAAAATTTTATATTCTGTAGAGACTTGTATCATTATAATTCATTTGAGTTTAAAATTTAAACTGTTCAATATAGATTAAAATTTAATTTAAACTGTTCAATATAGATTACTTCAAATATTAAAAAATGTATTATTCTCAAGGTCTACACACCTTATCAAAGGCAAATAATTTGCAATTTATCTGAAGAACATTTGTTTCTCCTTCTTCACCAGTTAATAATGTTACTTGATTATATTTTCTTTTGTTTGCACGATTAGCTTCTTCCAATACTTGTGCTGCTTGAGTCAATGTTAAACCTGGCCTTACCATGGTACGGCAATTTGCAGCTGCATTTGAGAATAGAAGTTCAGATCCATTTTCATGACTTTCTTCGCTTCTCATTTCATTTTTCTCTGAATTATTTGAACTTTCTATGTCATTTGAAACAGTAACACGTTCTTTCAAATTCTGACCAAATACAAAACTAGGAGTGGATGTACTGGATGCCACAGAATTATTTATATTATTTTCATTCTCTTTAGTGCTTGCACCCAAAGGCAAAAATTTCAATTTTACATCTTCTGTAGATTTTTCTTCATTTTTTAAATCTTTAGTTGTTTCAGTTTTATTGCTCTTCGTTATGGACTCGTCCTCACCTACAGAATTGTCACTAGTTTTTGTAAATGGATTGCGAAATTTTGCAGGTTGTAAAACAGTTTTGTCAGTAGTGCCCATAGAACTATTGGTTATCACACTCAATTGTGACGGTCTCAGTATAGACGACTTTGATTTACTAGTTACAGGATTCAAAGGTTCATTAATACCAAATGAATTTTCTAATTTTGAAACAGCTAGCACAGAACCTACAAACATATAATATATTAGTATATAGTATACTAATACATTATGAAAATATCACATTAAATTTTCTTTTCAAATCATACGAACTTACAATGTTTCTTATTAAGAGATTTAACAGCTGCTGAAGTAGATTCTTGGTCATTAGACTCTGCTGTACAGTGTTTTGTTTCATCTGCAAAATCCATGAATTTATCATATTCTATGATTAAATATCTCATTTTATGGTAAATAATTATTTTTAATTGTTATGCGCATTTGCCAATAGGAAAATTATATGAGAAATTATATAAATATTTTAGAATAACCATATATATCCCGATCAGTTGGTGTTGCTGAATTATTAATCGTTGAATCTTCAGTAAAATCTTCCAGTAACTCCTCAGGTGGATCAACCTTCAGAACAAGTGGTGGATGATCGATATCCTCTATGCCCTCTAAAAATGAAACAGAAACAAAGTTTAAAAATCATTATCGTGAATGCCTCTTCGATTTTTTACATAAGTGGAAATTTCATTAAAAAACGTTCTATATTATATGTCATATGATATTATATCATGTAATACAGAATATTTTTAATATTTAATCGATATTATTTCATTTCCAATTACACAACACACATGCAACTGAGTACAGAGAAATACAAAACGCACCCTCACAATCCGCCATTTTTTGCATTAAAATGAATATAGACAAATAAGGCTACCGTATTGCTCGCAGAATAAGAAAGCAGGAGATCAAACTCGAGAATGAAAAGTAGGCTTCAATCGACAGCGTTGTGAACCAGCCGTTTTTTGACACATGCGCGGTTAAAGCCGAAATACTACATTAGGGACATAATAAAGGGAATAGGGAATAGAGAAAAATTCAGATAAAAATTTTAACCTATCAGAAATCATGTATTGTAGAACACAGTTTCTGATAGATTGAAATTCTTATTCTCTGTTCTCTGTTCCTTGGAGATCGATTCTATATTTTGAAATGAGGTGAAAATTACAAAAGTGAGCGAATTTACTAGAATACTGATAATTTCATTGGTCAACACCTAGTAAATTTGTTCACTTTTGGAATTTTCACTTTGTTTGAAGATTTGTTCGCGTCGCATGCTCCAAATTAATCCAGAGAGCACTTGGATTACAGACAAGATTGCGATTGGAGCAGTTGCATTCATGTGCTCCAATGTTCAGTGACACGAACGAATTTAGGACAAGTGAGCTTGTCACCTAACCTAATCCGTAAGACCACTTAAACAGATCGGACATGTGTCTCGTTTCGTTTTGAATATTTTGTGTTATTTCAATTATTTGAAAAGCGTTTTTATACAAAATAAATGCGTTTTTAATAAATATAAAAGTTGTATTATATTTTTCTATTATATTATATTATATTTTACTGTATTAATATTTTATTTTATATTTTTAGTTTTTCTAATTTTATTCATTTTATTTATTTATTTTATTTTATTATTTTATTTTATTAATATTATACTATATTATTATATCATATTTTTATATTTATATCAAAAACGCATTTATTAATGGGTTTTTATATAAAAATGCATTTTTATACAAAATAAATCTAAAATACTTTTTTTGATATAGTACGTTTTCAACCATTATGCATGCGTGCGTAGGGCATGTAATATGCCTCAATCATATCACCTTCTGAGATGAGGCAAATAGAGTGTGCTCATAATTAAGTGTGTTCTAACGTGACGCGAACATCTAATCGCCATATTTCGGCACATGAATATATAGGCATGCGAACCTATAGAATCGACCCCCTATTCCTTTTATTGTGCGAAGCCTCTATAGCTAATAAGAATCTTACATTTTGAAATCAATGCTTCATATTGATTGTCGCAATAAACTTGTGATCAGCTTGCAACTAATGAACTAATTTAAGGGTTACCCTAACATACACAAATTCGCAACAATGGCCTAGTTTCTATCGAGGATTTAATCCGAATCAAAATGTAAGAACCAACCAACTACTGTCGATTGTAATAGGGGAATACTCGACTGTAGTTGGTTGGTTCTTACATTCTCTCTGATTCAATTTTATAACTATGGATGTTATTAAACCCGATTAATAAGAGCCGATTTTATCAACGCCGATTAAGCTTAATCGGGATTAACTGTCAACCGTAATTGGTTAATTCTATTAAACAGCAAATATGATTGACTAGTTAACGACCAATTAACTTAACTTGGTATTGGTGAAACCGATCTTAAAACCTAGTCTATAATCAGTCGGGAGACGTTGTATGTCGTGCCGTAAGAAATTAACCAATCATGATCGATTATTTCTTTCTATGCGACAGCCGATAACTAAATACGCGTGACATCTGCCGCCGAAATACGACGTATTGTAGAACAGGTCTAAGTGTACCGTGTAAATGTAGTTTACGATCTCGGTGGCACAGAACACACCTATTATACTTCCACCAGAGAGGAGCCTTCTCTTTCTCTGCTTCCATCATGGGGCGGTGACGCGAATTGTTGGGGTGCGTTGTCATAAATAGGAACATATTTGAGCGTGCGACGCGAACAAACCTCTAAAAGATTGAAAATACTTCAAACTGTCTTTATCCGAAAGACACTTCAAAAAATTACATGTTTTAATCAGGAGACACGATAGTGTCTCAGTGCTAAGACAACACCAACAATACATAGCGCGATATATAGATACAACAGAAATTGACATTATATGATCTAAAGAAAAACTTCAAGAAAAACACATGTTTTAAATGTGAATAATAATTTGAGACGTTTTATATTTTATGAAGGCATACAAATATATTGGATTTAAATTATTATTATAACAAAAAAATTATTATAACAAAAAAATTTTATATGCGGACATATAGGTGAAAAATTTTAGAACTTTTGTGAAAAAAAATGAGTAAAAAACCGATTGATTTAAATGACGCAAAACAAAGTTTTGTTGAATTGATGCGATCATTGAACTCAACTGATCAACAAAAATTTTTAGTATTTATTATGAAGGAATGGAAACTTAAACCATCTATGGCTTATAATGATTCAGGTTTGTTATAATTTTTATATGTACAAATATAAATTTGTTATATTTTGTTATAAAATAAAGTGATTAAAATAAATTAATGAATTATATTTTTCTTTATATTCAATTTTGATTAACTTTTAGCTTCTTTGTTATGATTGTGATAAAGTGATATGAATATCTTATAATCAAACTAAAAATAATAAAATCATATAATTTTATTTGATATAATAATCCCACAATCAAAATTAATTTTTCCTATTAAAATTATTGTTAATAGGGGATGATGCATGTAATAATAAAAAATTAATGGATGAGTCCATGTGTATTTTAAATTCTATTGCTTCTGATATTAAACAAAAGATTCCATTTAATGCTATATTGTCATCTGAAAATTTTATCACTCCTTTAACAGGAGAGGTATGTTTTTATTTGTCATAAATGAATATAAAGAATAAGTATTTAATTTTTGAAAAATATCAAAATAACATTGAACATATTTTTTGTCTTAGAATTCAGATTGCGATCCTAGTGTTACATTACATATGGATGAATTCCTTTATAATGATGAAGATATTGATAACCTCATAGATAGTAATCAATTAGAAAGATACTATTGCACTGATTGTAGATCTAGAAATGTACAACCATTGAGTAAGTAAAATTAAAATTAATTTTTTTCTTTATTTTTTATATGATTTATTATGTAAATATATTTATAATTTTAGTTTATTTATCACACTCCATGTCACAGGATGGATTATACTTTATATTTAAAGTGCTACTACCTACTTTGGAAAACAAAACTATACTTGATATAGGATCAAGATTAGGTGCAGTTCTTTATGGGGTAAGAATATTAGGAATATGTATTATTATACACATAAGTGATAATATTATTAATAAATTAATTGCTGAATAAGCGGTAAGAAAGTTTTTATTTACAGCAATTTTTTAATCATATTGATGTTTTTGTTTTACAGGCGTATGTATATACAGATGCTAGAAGAATTATTGGTGTTGAAATGAACGGAGAATTCTGCAATCTCCAAAATGAAATTGTATGTAAATTTAAAATGGACAATCGTATATCTATCTTGCACAAAAGAATAGAAGAGGTTCCAGAAATAATCGAGCAAAGTGATGTTATTATCATTAATAATGCATTTGAATTTTATTTATCGAGGGATGTACAAATAGATATATGGAAATGTTTGAAAACTGCAATAAGACCAGGAACGCTGCTTGTTACTCGTCCATCTGTCGAAACAACTTTTAAAATTTTATTAATTGGAATTTCGATAGAAAAGTGGTTAAAACCTTTTAAAAAACCAGATTTTAATAAATTTCCTTTCTTACTTGATTATGAAGATAAATTCTCTGAAATATGGTGTTATGAAGTTCTTTAAAAAATCATGTCTTTTAAGAAAATGCAATTTTATTGAAGATACTAGATTTTAAATATTTGATAAAAATTTGTTAATGTCATTAGCAAAATAAGACGAATAAAAGATAAATCTAGATAAATTTTTCTGTCTCATTTAATTTCTGATTCTGTTTGTTATACTATTGGAATAACTTTTAAAGAAAACTCCAAGTATAAATGAAGCCTCAGATTCAATGTTTTTAATTTTGTTATATATTATGTTATAATATTTTGACAAAATTCCAAGTAATTTTTTAAATAAGATTTTAGTTATTACTCATTATTTATTTAAAAGTTAAAATCTTAGTGGAAATATACAAAGGGTTGTGATCGATTTAGACGCTTTCAATGCTTTTCAATACTTTTATTTTGTGATTAATGAACGATAAAGACAGAATGATGATTATAAGTGCTTCAAGCACGTGGGCGTCCAAATCGAACGCAGCCAAGAAGTGAGTTCGAGGAGACATTATTCGTACTATGGGCACAGTATATACAGTAGCAACTTTTCTGATTGTTTCCCAAAATGGAGTGCGCATGCGCGAAATAAGTAACGCTATCTAAACTTCTATCTCACTTCTTTTTTTTTCCGTTCTCTCTTTCAGGGCCATTTAAATATTATTTCCCATTAACGATTTAAGTACGTTGTTTATTTCAACTGATATGCTTTCGTTTTAACTAGAAAATCTGCGTTTTGTGTGATGCAATTCTAATAATTTACTAAAACGCAAGCGATCTAACAGGAAACAAGCATCTGTGTGTTCTGCAGTCGTTAATTAAAATATTTTTATAGTATAATATTTGTATCATACAACATTTATATAATTTTAAATTTTCTTATTTTTTGTATATTTTTTATTTTTGCATTACACATTAATTATAAATCTATTTCTTTTAGTTTTATTACATTTAGATTAAACTTTGATGTATAAACGATTTAGAGAGAGAGAGAGAGAGAGAGAGAGAGAGAGAGAGAGAGAGAGAGCGGAAAAATAAAGAGCAACTAAAAAAAAAATTCAGATGGCTCTACTTACTTATTTCGCGCATGCGCACATCATTTTGGAAAACACATCAAAAATGCCGACAGAGAGTTGCGTTACTGTATATACTGTGCTAAGGACGCAAACGCTATCAATGTTGTTCGTGAAGCCAATAGCGCCAATAGAGCGTTAGAAAATTCCATGATCCTAGCGTAGCGTTGGTAGCATTTAACTAACCAGAAAGATTTACACCCGTATTCATAGTCCCTCCTTATTTTAAGAAGGAAGCCTCCATGAAAAATTCCTCCTTGTTTCATAAACTGATCTTAAATCTGTCTTCCTGAAGGAAGGAATATTTTAAAGATTTTAGAAATCTATTGAAGACAGCATGTCATAATATATAATATATGCAAACCTAATATCGTAAATTACGAATAATAAAGATTATAAAGTAATGATTAAATAATTGTTTTTAAATAATTGTTGACTAAATAAAATCGCTATTAAGCATTTTGCAACAATAATGGACAAAAATAAAATTGATAGCGAATTCGATTGGACGCACTAAGTGCGCACTAATGCACATTAAAACCGCTGTACATACACAAAATAATATAAATATATGTTTATAAATAAACATAAAAATCGATTAAGTCATGAAATACTCAATTTTATTGCACAATTAAGTAAAATATGTATTTCATAATTCGAAATATTTGCATTTTATTTTTATATTAAAATTAAATCAGTATATTAGATATGGGAAAAAGTTCGTGGCATTTTTCCTATTAGATGGCATTAAAAAAATAATATGTTTTAATATGCATTAGTGCTTCTAGTCGAATTCGCCATAATGCTTATTATACGAAAAAGAAGAAAATGCTTTTGGCACAGTTTATTTCCGAAAAAAAAGCTATCGAAAATAATTATCGATTCAACAGATCTAAATTAAAAGTTATCGAAAGTAAAAAAACTGTGATAAAATAAAGTTGGAGATTTGCTTGGTTATAAAAACTGCATCTCTTCAAGGAAACTCGTACCTCCTTTGAGAAGAGGAAACTAATAAGGCTTCTTATTTGATAAAGAAAAGTTTATGAAATGAGGAACAAGGAATCTTCAAGGAAGAATTATGAATACGAGTATATTAATATTTGTCAAGGTTAAGTTAATGTAGGAGATTCTGTTTTCAATCACTGACCAAACTTTTCTCTGTAATAATTTTTAAATTTTTAGGATTTTGCAAAGTATTTATAATGTAAATTTTTAATTTTCTAATAGTGAATAATATAATGCAATCTCAATTGCAACCTGATGACTTGTCACTAGGCTGGAGTGAACAATGTAAAGATAAAAAAATTAATAATTACACTAAGTAAATTAATTGGATAAAAGGAAGGATCTTTAAGCATCCGTTATCGATTTGAGAAGAAATATCTATATCTAATAAGGACCTTAAGAATCTGTGGAATACCCTGTCGCACTATATCGCAATAGTAACTTTTTTCCGTACATGGGAATTAAAAATCGCTAGAAACAAGATACCTCTGACTTTCACATTTATAATAAAATCAAATACATAAGTCGAATTCTGTACAAATTTTGGAAAGTTAAAGATAATAGACAAGCAATAATTACGTTCACTCTAGCCTAGTGACAAACCATCAATTGCAGAGATTGAAATTGAGATGACATTCACTATGATAAAATTTGGAATTCACACGTTACGTACGTTTACTCTACGAAATTTCAAAGAGAAAAAAGTTTAATGCTCACTCAAGAACAGAATCTTCTCAAACACATTAATCTAATTTTGATGAATGTTAAACGCTAGCAACGCTATGCTAGAGTCGTTCACGGACATTTCACTGTAAACGCTAAAGCGAGGATCATAAATTCTTGCATAACGCATAATGCCGGTTCTTTTAGCAGGACCTGAAGAGGCATTATCTGGCATTCAGGTTATTTCTAAATAAGGTGCCAAATGTCAGAAATTTGAAGAAAAAGATTGAAATTTCTGATCTGCAAAAAAGTGTAGATGTTTATGCACAAATCATATATTTATTTTACAGCAATACAGCAAGTTGTCGACGAATATTATCCGCAGGAAATTTAAATAATCGAATATCTTTTTCTGATTTATTAATACAGTTTACTGCAACGCAACAAGACATTTTATAAATTTTTTGCCTTCATTAATATATAATATTTCAGTTTTTTTTATATCCTTCTTTTCATCTCTTAATTTTATGATAAAATTTCGAAGCGGAAATACATAAATACGAAGATACAAATATAAATACGATAAATACGAAGGTTTCCAACAGCTTAGAAATTATAACTTATAACAATCGTAACTTATAACAATCGATCATAATCTTCTTAACTTAGCGGCGGAGTGGGAACAGAATAGCGAAAGGAGTAAAAATGGCAGATATGCGAATACTCATTTGTTTTAGTGCCTTAGTTCTGTCAGGTGCTAATATTTTGTCAGTCTCTCTCTAATATTTCGATATTCCTGAGCATATTATGGAATTGCTTGGAATGGGTTGTACTAGAGAGGAACCTAAGAGAGGACATGACGGCTCAAAACCTATAACCGCGCACTATTGTCCTCTGGCAAAGTGGATGTAAACTACATAGCAACGTCCATTTTTCTAAGAATAAATCGTAGTACGTCATTCGTACAAAGCTTAATTTTTTTTTTAATTTGTAAGAAAAAAGTAGAGCAAAGAGTTAATAAAATTAAAAAATTAAATCAAATTTTTTCAGAGAGACTATATCGTGTAAACTATTTGTATACGATAAAGTATTCTTGTAATAAAGTAGGCATTTGTGTGTGTGTGTGTGTGTGTGTGTGTGTGTGTGTGTGTACGTATTGTACGTATATTATTAAATTACAACTTCACATTTAATTACAATATTTTTTATGCAATATATAATTTTTTTATATATAATTATTCAATTATAATTTTATATTTAATCAATTATTATTTTTAATTTACTTATCACTGTTTAATATTATCACCGACAAAATACTATTTTATTAAAGACCGACATCCTTACGACAGTTCGCGTTCTTGTGAATATTGAAATGATTAAGAGTTAAAAACTGATAATATTGTACTCATTTTATGATTTATTAATTTAATAGATATATATTTATGCATTTAAAACTCAATAATATTCGATTTTTCTTTAAAATTGTTGATTTCAATGTATCGTCAAAATTCGATTATCAATAGAGATGATAACTGCAGAGAAAATATTGTAATTTTTCTGCAATATGTAGGATGTTATAACTTTACAAGTATGCACATTTATTTATGGAACATTTATATAATAAAAAATCATGAATTTAATAATGCATAAGCCAAATATTTATGTTAATAATAGCAAATTTATATCAATTGTCGATAATATCAGCATTCTTCATTACCTCCAGGTACTTTTTATACCGCCAAAAATTTGCCCAGAGTCTTTAATAGTATTTCGGTGATATTATTATTATTAATGTGAATATTATCTTTATATAATGAGTTCATTAACATTATATTATTATATAATTCTGATTTAAAAATATACTCGCTATAAATAATTTTCATGATACTACGAATTATGTTTTTTTTTTCTTTCTGTAACTTTATTAAATCTCAAATTTATAAGCGCCTTTCCAACCCACAACATGGCGGCGAGTCATGTGACCCACTACATCAAAGGTGCTGACGCTCAGTGTTCATACTGTATGTGCTTATACTATGGTTTCGAGTCTATTTTTTTGTAATCGGCTGCTTGAGTTTAATCTCCTTCTTTTTGCTCCGTGCCGTGAGATTGATAAAATTTTGATTAGGAGTAAAAGGGATGATCCCAAAGGGGTCACATCTATATCAAAGAAGAATAAAAGAAGAAATTGTAATCTAGTGATTAACTGAATTTTAAATTTCGGTATCTGTATAATGGGTCCGCCAAAGCGCTTCAAAAAAGATAACAGTACATAACCTACATATGTATTTTTCAATTTTTTTATTTGATTACGTTTCTCAATTTTACATAATTTATTTTTGGTAATTATGCAGAAAACGACCTCACCGATTTTAATGAAATTCGTTCATTTTAATGAAATTCAACGGATTTTTGCATGAAATGAACGAATGAAAAAAAAGTGTCGTTCTCGAACCGAGATATTAAGCGTTAAAGTTCACTATTCAAGTTATGAAATCTGTTATAGTCGCGAAATCCAACAATGTGAGTAAGCACTATACTCGTGTAGACAATGGAGTGTGCAGACAGTAAATATATAGATTCGGAACGGCGTAGCCGCTCCGAACAATAAGTAAATAACATATCTTACCTGCTTGGGACCTAATCATCTAGAAGTTGCAACTTAGACATTGTCTGCTTGAAATATTTTTAACTCATGAAGATAGTATAGTGGAAGAATAGTTTTTAGAGACAGTAAAAACCCATGTCGAATCCAGGATGTCTCGCATTACTATTTCCATTTGATTACAAATGCTATGACAGATTTCCTAACCTAAAGTCGCCTTTAGCACTTAATATCTCGGTTTGTGAGGCAGAGCGACACTTTTTTCTGCCAGATTCGTTCATTTCATGCAAAGACGCATCGAATGGACCTAATTTCATTAAAATCGGTGAGATCGACCATTTTCTGCATAATTATCTTATTTTTATATTAATTTTTATATTCATGTAATTTTTTACTGTATTATGTACTAATATATTATATACATTTATACAAAAAGAAAAGTAATTATGTGCACTACGTTTTGTTTTTATTTACTGTTGCAATGAATAAAGGTAAATTGAAGAAACGCAAGGATGATTATGATGAATACAACGATGATGATTCGATAGACAGTAGTGAGACAGATGGTATACCAGATGCGGCAAAAAATGATGTAGAAAAACAAGATGAGTGTGCGATTGAGGATGAATTTGGTGCAAAAGATTATCGCTCACAAATGATTTTAAAATCAGATTGTTCATCTAGACCATTATGGGTGGTAAGTATCCATTTCTAAAATTTGGCGAAAGAATTAAATTTATTTTATAAAACTATTATAAAATGAATTAAAAAATTAAGAGACACGATAGTGTCTTGGATGTCAAGTGTACCTTTTGTATGTTATATAATTACTAGGAACTAATTAATTATGGAATTAATTAAGTTTTAAATAGACTAAATCAAAAGCATAGGTTTGAATTTAATATCTCTGTATTTTCTTAGGCACCAAATGGACATATTTTTTTGGAATCCTTTTCTCCAGTGTATAAACATGCTCATGATTTTTTAATAGCTATATCAGAACCTGTATGTCGGCCTGAACATATTCACGAAGTAAGATTAAAAATTCGAAAACTAGAAAACTTTAAATTTCATTAAAGAGAGAACAAGTGATATACAGTTCATTCTGAATAGAATAGTTGCAATACTTTCATTGGATTTTGGAATACAGCCTGCTTACTCGCTGAGAGCGATTGATCTTTTACTTACAGTTCTATAAGTAAGAATCAATTGTTCGGTAAACAAATTGCATTGCAAAACCCATTGAAAAAAATATTGCAACTATTCCATCCACGATTGTACAATACATAAGATATTTTTATTTTGTAGTATAAATTAACTGCATATTCGCTTTACGCTGCGGTTAGTGTAGGCCTACAAACACAAGATATAATTGAGTATTTAAAAAGATTGAGTAAGACTAGTATTCCTGATGGTATAATTGAATTTATCAAATTGTGTACATTGTCTTATGGAAAAGTGAGTATAAAAATAATTTTTGATAAATGTTTAATATTATTGAGAAAAAAATTGACTTAATAAAATAATATTACATATTTTACATACACAGGTTAAACTTGTCCTAAAACATAATAAATATTTCATTGAGTCACCATTTCCTGAAGTGTTACAACGGTTACTAAAGGATCCAGTAATTCAAGAGTGTCGATTAAGAAAACTTGTGGAAGATACAGAAACCAATGATATTGTCACGAATATTCAAGCGAAAATAAAAATTCCACAGGTTTGTTGAAATATTCAATAATTTATTTAAATATTTGTCAATAATTTATCAAATAATTTTGATAGTAAGATACATGTTTATTCCTTTATGTCTGAATATAGTTTGGATCAAAAACACTTGTAAATGCATCTGTACCTAATAAGACGAATTCAGAGACTGAAACTGATCCAATATTAACAGAAATAGCTACCATTCCAGAAGATATAACTGCTTTTTATGATAAGATTGACAAGGAGGATGAAGATGAAGAAGAAGATCAGGAATTAAAAACAGTTAGTTTTGAAGTAAATCAGGTATATATTTGTTATGTTTATATAAAATATGATATAATATAATATGTGTTTATATCAACATTATCTATATTATGCTAAAAAGGAGAAAATTGAAGTTATACAAAAACGATGCATCGAATTGGAGCATCCTTTATTGGCAGAATATGATTTTCGCAATGATAGCATAAATCCTGATATAAAGTAAGTAAATCATTGAAATTAATGTATTTTGAAAAGTGGTTCTTATTCAAATAAGTAAATATAAATTTAAACGAACATCTAATATCTTATTATCAGTATTGATTTGAAGCCATCAGCTGTATTAAGACCTTATCAAGAAAAAAGTTTGAGGAAAATGTTTGGTAATGGACGAGCTAGATCTGGAGTAATAGTCTTACCTTGCGGTAAGTGCGCATGATAAAATTCAACTATTTCAAATATGATGTAAACAGAAGAACTATGGCAGTATATCTGTAAACGATTTTGGATCTTCTTAAACGCAGGCGCTGGTAAAAGTTTAGTCGGAGTGACAGCTTGTTGTACAGTACGTAAACGTGCCTTAGTGCTATGTAATTCTGGTGTATCTGTAGAACAATGGAAGCAACAATTTAAAATGTGGTCTACTGCCGATGATTCCATGATTTGTCGTTTCACCAGTGAAGTGAAAGATAAACCTATGGGTTGTGGAATATTAATAACTACATATTCTATGATCACACATACTCAGAAACGTTCATGGGAAGCTGAGCAAACGATGCGTTGGCTTCAAGAACAGGAATGGGGTATTATGGTCTTGGATGGTAAATTTTATTATTTTAATTATTTAGCAAAGTAATATTTATTTCATGTAATGTAACAAATATTTTTATTTAGAGGTACATACTATTCCTGCAAAAATGTTCCGTAGAGTATTAACAATTGTTCAGTCTCATTGCAAGTTAGGTTTAACGGCTACACTCTTACGAGAGGATGACAAAATTGCCGATCTAAATTTTTTAATTGGTCCTAAATTATACGAGGCTAACTGGTTGGAATTGCAAAAAAGAGGATTTATTGCAAGAGTACAATGTGCAGAAGTTTGGTGTCCTATGACATCAGAATTTTACAAGGAGTATCTTGTTTGCAAGATGAGTCGAAAACTGGTTAAATTTTATTATATCTACATAATTTATAATTTTAAACTATATTGTGTCCTTATATTATATTTCTTTATAATTTTAGTTATTATATGTGATGAATCCAAATAAATTTCGTTGTTGCCAATATTTAATTCAATATCATGAAAGACGTGGCGATAAAACAATCGTTTTCTCTGACAACGTATTCGCATTGAAACATTATGCTATTAAAATGAATAAGCCATATATTTATGGTCCTACTAGTCAGGTAAACGTTTAATTGATTCGATTAAATTAATCGTATATAATAATATACAACAATGATTTTAGAATATGCGAAATTATATTTCGTAACTATTTCTTTTTTATAATGATTGATGATTTTCAGAGTGAAAGGATACAAATCTTGCAAAATTTTAAATTTAACATGAAAGTGAATACAATATTTGTCAGTAAAGTAGCTGATACTTCTTTTGATTTACCAGAGGCTAACGTTTTGATTCAAATTTCATCGCATGGTGGATCTAGAAGGCAAGAAGCACAACGATTAGGGCGCATTCTTAGAGCTAAAAAAGGTATAATTTATTTATTTCGGAGACAAATTTGTGTTATTAAAATTTTCATTCATTTAGGTGCAATTGCGGAGGAATATAACGCATTTTTTTACACGCTCGTATCGCAAGATACGATGGAAATGAATTACTCCAGAAAACGTCAACGGTTTCTTGTGAATCAAGGTTATGCGTACAAAGTTATCACGAAACTTGCAGGCATGGATGAGGTAACGACATGATTGATGAAATGATTGTGCAATGTTTTTCTCTTTTTATTTTTATGCACAATACATTATTTAAGGGGTTAAATCGTATGTTTTACTGACTATTTTTCAAATAAGTATTTTTCTAATTTTCTGTCTTTACACACACATACCCGCACGCACGCACGCAGATTAAAAAATCTTTTTCCATAATTAAAGTGATAAACACATAAACGATAATATGATTCAATGCTGGAATTGCACATTTTGGTCGATTTTCAATTTTGTTTCTGCCTTCTACTTTATCAACTCACACGTCAATCGGCATTTAGGTTGCTCGCGAATTGATGAAATAAGGAAATTGATTTTATCATTATTTGTCTCCCTTCAGTAAAACGTTCATCTGAAACATTTTTGCTCAGTAATTCATCAGGATAGAAGTAAATATCATGTATATAAGTTTTTTGCAACCATAAAATACGATTATGATTGTAATTTTTTTAGGAGCCAGATTTGATGTATGGAAATCGAGATGAGCAAGGTCAATTATTGCAACAAGTGTTAACAGCCAGCGACACTGATGCGGATGAAGAAAGAATACCAGGCGAGGGATCAAAACCAGTGAGTACTATTCATATGAACTTAGCTGGAATGTTCTTTAAAGTCTTCTTTATCGTCTGCAATGAACAGTAGCAGTAAAGGCTGTAGACGTCAAGAGTAAGGGCATATCTACACAAACTTGCATAGCCACATAACGTACAGGGTGGGCCATTTAAAATTTGGAATTTAATTTGGTTCTAAAAAAAAAAACGAATGAATATTTTTCAAAGTTTATTGGAAAGGTAGTACAACTATAAACATGAAATACAATTTCATTCAAATGACTTCCACGGCTGGCTGCACAATACCCCATTCTATCAACCCAATTTTTTAGTACATTTTCCACTGTATGGGCGTGTATTTCATCGATGGCAACTTTGATTTCATGTTTTAATTCTTGAATCGTTTCTGGCTGGTTAGCGTAACACTCATCCTTGACGGTTCCCCATAAAAAATAGTTCAGTCAAATCGCAGCTGCGAGGCGGCCAATTGACATCAGCATTTCAGCTGATTATGCGATTTTCAAAGACAGTGCGCAAAAAATCGATTGTAACATTGACTGTATGGCAAGGTGCGCCGTCCTGTTGAAACCAAATGTCGTCTGTGTCCTCCTCTTCAAATTTGGGAAGCAAGAATTCGTTTAGCATGGCGCGGTAGCGCTCGCCATTGACGGCAGCTCCTTGCTAATTTTCGAAGAAAAATGGCCCAATGATGCCGCCGGACCAAAAACCACACCAAACAGTAACTCGTTGTGGATGCATCGGTTTCTCCATGACGACGGATTCTCTGACCCCCAAATACAACAATTTTGCTTGTTCACATAGCCACCGAGGTGAAAATGAGCTTCAGAAAAGATGATTTTTCGGTAAAAATGCTCTTCATCTAAGCATTGTTCAGCCCGGCGAATCGAAAACGCATCGGATGATCATGCGGCTTCAATTCTTGCACTAATTGAACTTTGTACGGCTTCACAACGAGGTCTTTATTCAAAATTCTTCTCAAAGAAGTGCGTGAAATGTTCAAGTTTTGAGAACGATGGCGAGTTGATGTTGATAGTTGTTCAAGCACACTCTGAGTAACAGCAGCAATGTTTTTGGTTGATCTTACTGGATGAGCACGTGAACGAGTTGCTTTATCCAATAAGGATCCAGTTTACCGAATTCGCTTCACAAATTGATCCACAAACTGCGTTGAAAGCATTTCTTTTCTATCAAATTTTCCACGTAAATTTCTTACAGTTTGGGTTGAAGACTCACTTTGGAAGTAAGTTTTCAATATTTTCCAATTTTGTTCAAGAGTATAGTGACCCATTTCGTAAATGTCAAACAAAAAACTAAATTTCTGATACGTCATAAATGTTATTTCTTTACCTCAATTTCTTAAACTCAAAATAAGGTAGTTGAAATTAAAAACGCTAGATGACCCACTATGCATAAAGAAAATTATCCAATCTCATTTCTCCTATAAAGACGTACGTAAAATGTGGTGATTGGATAATTTTCTTTATGCATACGTTTATGGCTATGCAAGTTTGTGTGAATATATTCTTAAACAATTTCTTTATATATATAATAAAATTATTTGTATTGGGTATGGGAAAAAGTTCGTGGCGATTTCTTAGTAAAATTAAAGTGTTTTTCTTAGAGTATTGAAATCAATTTATTTAAACCAAATATGCTCCATTATTTTCTATAATATTTTGCCATTTTTGGGGCAGAGCCATAATTCCATTGCGATGAACTTCTGTGGTTTCTGAGCGAAAAACTGCTTCAAGTGATTTTCACAGGCCTCTTTTGAAGCTAGCTTTACACTATTAAGAGAGTTCTGCAGAGACCTAAACAAATGATAGTCTGAGAGTGCTATGTCAGGACTATACGGTGAACTTCCCAGCCAAGCTCTCGCAATTTTTGCCGAGTCATCAAATATGTTTGTGGTCAAGCGTTGTCGTGATAGAAGATGACACCTCTCCTATTGATTAATTCTGGCCGCTTTCTCTCAATGCTTGTTGTAATCTCTGCAGTTGTTCACAGTAGAGTTCGGAATTAATTGTTTGATTGGACGATAACAGCTCATAGTGAACGATTCTCTTCCAGTCCCACCACACACACAATCACCTTCTTCCTCAACAATCCAGGTTTTACGATTGCGCCTTCTCTTCTTTCTTTATTCACGATCTTTTTCTAATTGGATTGTCGTGATCCATTTTTCATCACCAGTTATCTCTCTTCAGAAATGGCTCAATTTCATTCCGTTTCAGTAGCATATCACAAATGTTAATTCGGTCCATCATGTTCCTAACACTCAACTCGTGAGGAACCCAAACATCGAGCTTCTTTTTGTATCCAGTTTTGTGTAAATGTATAATAAATAAAAAATTTAAAACTGTTTTGTAGTCGATGCCTAGTTCCCTGGCAATCTCCACAGTGCTCACATGCTTATCACGCTCGACTTTTACCATGATTTCATCGAACTTTTCAGTGATTGGTTAACCGGAGCGAGGTTCATCTTTCACATCGAAATTTCCAGCACGAAAGCGAGCGAATTCCGTGCTGCTGATTTTGATAGAGTATCTTCACCGTAAATAGCGCAAATTTTTTCACAAGCCTGTGCAGCATTCTTGCCTTTATCGTAGTGATACTACCAAATGTAGCGATTAGTAGTTGCCAACTGCTGAGCATTTAATGCCATCTAGCGGGAAAAACGTCACGAACTTTTTCCCAATATTTTATGTGAAAGACTTTTGTGAAGTGTAATTAAAGAGATTTCTATGCGTACATTTCATTTTTATGCAGAATAAATATAAGGGGAACATGTCCTTGATCTTGACATATGTTAGTAATGTCAAGGTCATGACTTTGAACACCGACAAAATACTATTGTATTAAAGACCGTCAACACTGAGCAAATTTTCGGTGGTATAAAAAGGGCTCCAAGGACCTGGAGGTAATTGGAGAACACTGACATTATCGACAATATACATTTGTAATTAACATAAATATTTGGCTCATTATTATATAAATTCATAATTTTTATTACATAAATGTATTACATAAATAAATATGCATATTTGTAAAGTTATAATATCCTATATATATTGCAGAAAAATTATAATTTTTTTTCAACGGTTATCTCTGTTGATAATCGAATTTTGACGATACACTGAAATCACAATTTTAAAGAAAAATCGAGTATTATTGAATTTTAAATGCATAAATATATTAAACTAATAAAATCTATTAAACTAATAAATCATAAAATGAGTACAATATTATGAGTACAATATATCAGTTTTTAACTCTTAATCACTTCAATATTCACAAGAACGCGAACTGTCGTAAGGATGTCTTTAATAGTATTTTGTCAATGCTCTGAAGAACATTCAAAAAGTTTTAGCCTTCGAACATTTCGAATAATGCTAATGTCGAAAGTATTATGATTTTCAAGTCTCATAAAAGTACTTTATAAAAGTCTCGCAAAGTACTTTATAAAAAAGAATTTTATTATAATGTTTTGAAAAATTGTCAAAATCGGATATAATGAATAAATCTAAAGTCACACTAATATTACTGTGAAATGAGCCACTTAAAATTTTACAACTTTTATATGAAATTTATATGATATTTTTCTTGGAAGTGTTTTATATTCAAGTTAATCAAATGTATTAATTAAAATGAAAAATACCTGGTACGTACGTGCGAGTAATCTTTTGATGTATCTTTTATACATTACCTGAGATAAAAGCTGTATAAGCCAAAAATAAATGAATTTTTTAACTTTTTTTCGATTTTCTCATGAAATCCGGTGTAGCTGAGATTCTGTTTGTGCGTGCTTTATTAATTTATGTAAATGTTACATATCATTAGAATTTAGGGGATGCTAAACCAATTATCGAACTTGATTGAGGTCGATAATACAAATTTTAAATTCCAAACTTTAAATTCGATATATAGTGACAGTGAATAATAAAATAGTGACATCTTTATGTTTGTTCGCAACATGCTCTAAAATGCTCCTATCATAGCATTTACTCATACTAACGCGCTTGTTGAAGTGAGTAGAAGCTGTAGCAGGAGCACATGGAAGCATGCTGAAACATGCGACGTGAACAAACCTCTTTTGATTCATTTCTTACATTATGAGTGTGGTCAAGTTGCCATTACGAATGCTTTGCAGTATTTGATTAATCAATCGGAAGAAAGAATTTTACTAATTGACCAATCAAAAAATGCTTCGAAGCATTCATAACGGCAACTCGACTGCACCCTATATTATATATCGTTCTGTTTTACTCAAACGCGTATATCCTTATCTAACATATGTCAACACCGTCTATCGCAAGATACCGTACAATTACTGCTACGGAATTTCAGCTCTATTGACATTCCCAGTCTTTGTAAGGCTGCGGTCGATTTGGATGCTCAGGGTCTGAGAACAAGAATTGCACTTGTTTAGACATAAATTGTGATGTAAGTAGCGCATAAGATTTCACATATGACGTACAACTTATTACCGTGTTTCCAAGAGACGGCAATAAATCGTAATACGTTATATGCTAAAGCTTGCATTACTTACGTCTACAAGTAAGTCTTAAGTCTCTAAATGTTACGACAATTTTTGTGCTCAGACCCTGAGCGTCCAAATCGACCGCAGCCTTTATAAAGACAAAGACCGTCACACGCGTTAATTGCTTATAATCATCATTCTGTCTTTATCGTTCATTGGACATGAAATAAGAAGTATTGAAAAGCATTGACAGCGTCCAAATCAATCGCAACCAAAGCATCCGTATACACATATTTTCCACTCGGTGAAAAAACTTTTCTTCTAGAGTTTCAATCTTAGTTCTACAAACTCGATATCTTCGTTACAGTAATGTGACCTCAGCTGAACGCTTATTTTTAAGATATGGACTCTAAAACTCATATCAAGCAAATATATACCTGAGGTAACAGCTGTACAAACCAAAAGTAAGTGAAATTTTTAAATTTTTTTCGATTTTCTCATGAAATCCAGTGTAGCTGAGATTCTGTTTGTGCGTGCTTTAATTTATGTAATAACACTTTTGCAATCCGTAAAACCAATTCAGAGAGATTTTTCACCGAGTAAAAATATCGGTAATACAGACGGCTTTGGCATCCTTAAGTAAATAACGAAGATATTACATTGGATTTTACTTTTTAATTTGATAGAATTTAACTTGTAAAGACTATAGCATTTGGGTTTTAATTTTTAATTTAGTACAATAGTTTTTTTTCGAGAAATAATTTTTGACAAAGAATTAAAGCTGCCATTACCTGAGTTGAAATAAAAAGACCTTTAATAAGAATCTTGAAGAAGAATTAAAACTACTATTACTTAGGTTGAAATAATAAAAGGATACGTAACATATCACTTAGATTTTATTCGAAAAGCATGTATATTCTTAGCGCCTTTTTTTTCCTTTTAGTAAGGTAAGGTTTGTGCTGATATCATGCATTTTGTATTAGTGAAAGTCTTCCTATAAAGAGTTATACATATTAACAAATCATTATATAATTTCGTTTTCAATTTTAATTATAATACTTGTTATATTCATTATTTGTATATAAAACAAAATTAAGCTATAAACAAATGGAGATTAAGGAATAAATCGCATTATTATTTTTTAGCTTAGTTAACAAATATGTGTATAATTTCGTTTCCGCTCGATGCCTTCTACCTTATCAATATTGATTTTTAAAATATGTTTTCCACAAAGATTGGCCTAGAGGGTCTTTTTTTTAACATGTGGTCTTGCTTTTATATATCGTTTGAGTACTTATACGTCTTTAATTATTGAATTTAAAGCGCCCGCGCGTCATCTACAGCGATATCTCCTCTCGAGTCTGACACATGATTATTGAATACAGAAGCATGTTGTATAGTCTTTTTTAGTCACTGATTTTAAATTTGAAGTAAAAAATGTGCAATTCAAAATAATGTTCTCCAATATGGAGAACAAAAATTTTTAAAAATTCATACATGAAAATCGATATCTGGTAGTTTTGTAAGTAGTTTCTTATTACTATTATAATCACAATTGTTGAATTGAAAGTAGCAGATCCAATGATGATAAATAATAAATGTATGTACACGGAACGGTGATTTTAGCATTACCCTTATTATAATAAGATGATATCTCCACGTGATACAGGATGGATAACGCTAAAACTACCATTCCGTGTACATTTATTTATTATTCATCGTCATTGGATCTACTATTTTCAACTTAATTATTACAATTATGTAATTATTACAATTACAGTATAAATAATCAGAGACTTACAAAACTGCACCAAATATCGATTTTCATGTATGGATTTTTTAAAATTCTTGTCCTCCATATTGGATCCGTCATTTTCAGTTGCACATTTTTTGCTTCAGATTTGAAATCAGTGACTAAAAAAGACTACACAATACGTTGTATTCGATGGCTATGTGTCAAACTTGAGAAAATATCGCATACTATAGACACGTTGGCTGTTTTGGCGCTTTAAATTTAATAACTTCTGAACAAATGGTCGGAAATTAATTTTTCAAAAAAAAGATTTAAACTAAAAACATACAGCTATAAGTATAAATTATCATATTTTTTATTTCGATTTTTTTCTTTCGAATCATTTGGTTTTATATTTGTAAATTTGTCAATTTTTTTCGGTTTTTTATGACTTTTTCAAAGTTTTTTGTTTGCATAAAATATTTTTTTAAACATTTTTTCAAAAAAATATTTTTAATATTGTTGGAACATTTCTGAGTTAAATGCCGTAAAACAGACCTCGATATCATTTTTTGTTTAGCCGAAAAAAATTCATAAAAAAGTTACTTACTGTGGAAAAAACTGTTTTTGCGATTATTTAAAAATGGTAATGAGAAAAAAATGGACGTAGTCGCTTTCAGCGCATCAAAATCCTACGGAAAATCTTTCAAAGCTCAAAACACAAGACCCCTCCCCTCTAAATTTTGCCTGTGTAATTCAAAAAATTTTAATTTATTTTAATAATTGAAAATCGTGCTAGTTATTTCAAATTTCGTATAAACCATTAAATTTTGAATTTAATCATTATTTGTAATTCCATATCTTTGTTACGCTATCGTTCATTTTATTCTTGTATAAAGTTGTTCAGAATAAAATGATACTGAGTGATATTTGAATAAGAATCTGAATATAACTTTGGAAGGAAATATTATCTTGTTGAAAAAAACGTCTGGAATAATAATAATAGTGTAATACAGATCTGGAGTCAAGTTGCACATTTCAATTTTTTGCCTACCGTCAACTCTATTTCTTTTATTTCATAGCATATAGACTATGCACGGAGACGTAGAACGATCGAGTTTAGGAACGATATTAGCTGTAAATTTAAATATAGAAAATCAAAAATAAAAATCTAAAATCTTTATAATTAAAAATAACACTTTAAAATAGAATAAGTATGTTAACTAAATAAAAAAAAATCTTAATTTCAAAAAAATTTTAATTGAAAAAAGTTCTTGAATTTAAAGCGCGTGAAAAAAAATATTTTAAACACTTAAAATTAGTGAACATACCTGTTCTATTTTGAAGTGTTACTTTTGATTTTCTAATATCTAAATAATATTAATAATAATAAAACTGTAAACAGTAAACATGGGGCAATAGAGGTTTCAAAGTTCTTTTAGCTCTTTCAAAGTCCAGTACTTTGTATGATTTAAGTGGGGAGCACTCTTGCATAACACATAAAACATGAGGCATAAGAAAATCAACAAATCAGAATTCTTTATTTAACGAAAAAAAAGGAAATAAAGATGATTGATTTATTTTTTTTTCTCTATGCCTCATATGTTGTGCATTATGCAAGAGTCTGTGCTCTTACAATTAATATCATTCCTGAATCGTTCTATGTCTCCATGCATAGTCTTAAATGCTATGAAATGAAAGGAGTAGGGATGGTAAGGAAAATCGATCGAAATGTGCAACTCGGCTGCAGGCTTGGCGCAACAGATACGGATTTCGAAATAATGAATGACTTCAAAGTTTAATAGTTTATATAAAATTTAAAATAGTGATGTGCATGATTTCCGATTATTAAATCGAATTAAAGTTACATAGATTATTTTTTAGTAATTTGGAATTACTCAAGGTGCTAATAACTAACAATTATATTATAATTTAATGATTTTAATGATAATTTAATATTACGATTGTAATTATTAATTATTATGTAATATTAAATGTAAAAATCGTTTTATTAATAAAAACATGAAATTCATTATGTTTTAAAAATTCATTTTGTTTTTCAAACAATTTAGGGCTGACTGTGTAAAGAGAAATATTTATTCTTTTTATCAATTTTTATTCATTAATGATAACTTTTTAATGAATGAGCGATGGCTAAAACCTGGATGTTACACACAATTCCCTTTGTGACAAAATATGTCAAAGTCATGGAAGAGTGTTCCATAAAGTCAATAACTATTATAACTTCTTTTATAATATTATCTATGTATATCTCATTATCGAATAATAATGAATTTTTTCTCAGATTGTACGTAAAGCTGGCACGATGATGTCAATATCGGGAGCGGATGATACTGTTTATTACGAATATAAGAAAGCTCCTGGTTCATCGACGGCAAATAAGCATCCTCTTTTTAAAAAGTTTAGAACATAAGTAGTATGATTTTCCTAATATTGTCTCAACATCACAAATTGATAAATGTTAAATAAATGATTTTGTTACTATCTAGTTTAATTTATATAGTATTCTATGTATCACTTGATAAAAGAAAGATTCTTATTCATTTTTGTATGGATTTTGAAAGTATATGTATAGTAATAGTATATGTATAGTAATTTAATTAAAATGAAAAATTATTGTTAGATGATCGAAGGTTGTATTCCATTAGCTGTATCTAAAATTATCTTTTTAATTATGAGATTGATAGCAATATAATCATGGAGAAAGTATTACATGGTATGTACAAGTTTGCATAGTGGAAAGATTATATGCTTTTCATTTAATGATGCAAGCGTTGTTCTATCTTTGTTCTATTCTTGTTGACATTTAGAGAGTGACAAAGATAGAACGACACTTGTGTGGGGAAGCACCCATGATGTGCTCAGTTTGCAAGTGTCTTTCTGTAATTCTCTGCCCTTTCTATCTATAGATTTTCATGGTATGTAAGGTCTACAGTTGTGAAACGCGAAAACATGGAGCCATTTTTCATAGTCCGTTTTTATTTTAAAACTGTCTTAAATATAATGTCTTAAGATATTAGGGGGTATTCTAGTTTAGCGGACAAAAAAAATCGATTTTTTAATATATATTTTGCAAGTATTTGGTATAGAAAATATATCTATAAAAGGAATTAGCTCAATTCGCAAAATTAACAAAGTTGCACATGATTCAGAGCGATCTTCGGCTCGTTTTCGCAAAAAAATTGCGAAGTTCGAAAGATATCAACTTTCTTATTTCAAAAGAATATGCTGATGAGAAGAACAAGAATGAAAAAGATGAAAATGTTGCAACACATTTTAATAGTTCTCGGCAATAGAACATAAAAAAAAGAGGATTCTAGCTGATTGATCGTAAGTAAAACTATCTCTATATAATCAGTACGAAAAACTTTAAACGCTTTTTCTTGAACTATGTTTTTCAAATTGACTCTCTTGATATCTCGAAAACCAATCGAGTCGGGTATGTGTACACATCTTCAGCATATATATGCCCATATTAGGATCAAGTCGAAATATATTATTATTACAACTATTTTGGTAAAAAAAAAGGTAAAAATCGAAACTAAATTTTCGTCATAACATTTTTCAAATCAATATTTTTTCTTTGTTCTAAAACCTGCTATAGCCAAACTCATACTAATTAAGAATTTCTTTGATTTTTTTGTTTCAGATGAGCAAAAGAGCTGGAATCGTGAGAGTCATAGACCTAGTTTTATTTTTCACAACATTACTTAATATTTTATACAACGCATTTTAACATAATTATTTTTATAATAAAAACTTCTGAAACGTTCTTCAAATATGTACAAATATTGGATATGGGAAAAAGTTCGTGGCGATTTCTTAGTAAAATTAAAGTGTTTTTCTTAGAGTATTGAAATCAATTTATTTAAACCAACTCCATTATTTTCTATATTTTGCCATTTTTGGGACAGAGTCATAATTCCATCGCGATAGAACTTCTGTGGTTTCCAATCGAAAAACTGCTTCAAGTGATTTTCACAGGCCTCTTTTGAAGCTAGCTTTATACCATTAAGAAAGTTCTGCAGAGACTTAAACAAATGATAGTCTGAGGGTGCTATGTCAGGACTATACGGTGGATGCATTAAAACTTCCCAGCCAAGCTCTCGCAATTTTTGCCGAATCATCAAAGATGTGTGTCGAGCGTGATGGAAGACGACACCTCTCCTATTGATTAATTCTGGCCGCTTCCTCTCAATTGCTTGTTGTATCTCTGCAGTTGTTCACAGTAGAGTTCGGAATTCATTGTTTGATTGGACGATAACAGCTCATAGTGAACGATTCCCTTCCAGTCCCATCATATACAATATCACCTTCTTTCGTCAATCCAGGTTTTACGATTGCTTGCGCCTTCTCTCCTTTTTTTCCACAATCTTTTTCTAGTTGGATTGTCGTAGGTGATCCATTTTTCATCACCAGTTATCATTCTCTTCAGAAATGGTTCAATTTCATTCCATTTCAGTAACGTATCACAAATGTTAATTCGGTCCATCATGTTCCTAACACTCAACTGAGGAACACAAAGTCGAGCTTCTTTTTATATCCAGTTTTGTATAAATGATTTAAAACTGTTTTGGTCGATGCCTAGTTCCCTGGCAATCTCCACAGTGCTCACACGCTTATCATGCTCGACTTTTACCATGATTTCATCGGACTTTTCAGTGATTGATCGACCGGAGCGAGGTTCATTTTTCAAATCGAAATTTCCAGCACGAAAGCGAGCGAACCATTTCCGTGCTGCTGATTTTGATAGAGTATCTTCACCGCAAATTTTTTTCACAAGCCTGTGCAGCATTCTTGCCTTTATCGTAGTGATACTGCAAAATGTAGCGAATTTTTTCCTTATTTATTTCCATTTTCAAAATAAAATAACTTTTGATCCACTTTACCGATTTCAATCTTTTTCGGCTCAAAACAAAGGTTAAAATGTCAGTTTTTAAACGCACGTCTAGTGTTGCCGATGCGATTAGTAATTGCCGACTGCTGAGCATTTAATGCCATCTAACGAAAAAAACGCTACGAACTTTTTTCCACACTCAATATGTAGAGAAAAACTCTGTCCCAAAAACTTTATCTTATATTTTTAAAAAATTCGCAAAATAGCATAAAAATTCGGCTTCTAGACTAGAATGTCCCTTAAGCTAGTGCATGAACCAATCAGAGAGGCATATTAGTATTTTAAAATATTGCTTAAGATTAAAGCCGATATTTATAGTCAGATCTTATATTCAAGATCGTCTTAAGTACGGATTTAAGACGGTTTTAGTTATGAATTCCGGCCTATGTTGTCTATGGTTATAAGTGACGGATAAAGTACAAGACTCGTAACTCTGAGGTTCCAGGTTCAAAACCCGGCCGATAAGTGAAAAAGATTGAAATATAATTAAAAATTAGAATTAATTAATAAAATTAGTTATAAGGTTTAGATACTGTTGATAAAAAAAAATAAATTAAAAAAAGATTCTATGTTATTTTTTCTAATTTTGTTTAAATAGTTTTAACATTAAAAAATTTTTTTAATGTTAAAGAAATGTTTCTTCAAACGTTAAATAGTTTTAACATTAAAAAATTTTTTTAATGTTAAAGAAATGTTTCTTCAAACGTTAAATAAACGGTTTTTAAACGTTAAAGAAATGTTTCTTCAAACATTACAATAACATTTTTTTAATCAAAAAAAGGAGACTTAAGCGAAGGGGTAATCATTTTTGAATTCCGATACAATCTGTCAAAAGTTTGGTGAAGTTCGACAAAGTCCGAGGAATTCTTCGAAGTTCGATAAAATCCGGTGAAGTCCGGTGAATCGGAATTCATGAATTCCGATGAAGTCAGATAAATTCCGGTGAAGTATGATGAAATGCGGTGAAGACTTGAAGTCCGAAGTCCAGGTGTATCTATTTTTTGAGTGGTTAACTCCCCTCGGACTTCATCCATCATTTTTAAAAATATTTCTAAAATATTTTTAAATATTTGTTTTTTAAATATTTTTTAAAACATTTTTGAAAACATTGTCTACTGATTGGATAATCTCGAAAAGTAAACATAATCTCATCTTGTTTTCGTTCGATGAAGATATAACTCTTGATTTATTATTGTATGTTCTATATTATTTTATTAAGCTATACATGTAGATATAATATTAAGTTGTCCGGAAAGTTCGTGCCGATTTTGAAGAAAAATTGAAACGCAGAAGATTTAAATTTTAGTATACATTTATTAAATTATATAGGTGCCATTCTGTTCTACAACCTTTCTCCATCTTTCAAGCAACTTGAAAATTCCGTCCTTCCAGAATCTCAGGTTTTTCAGCGAAAAACTTTTCTAAGTGATTTTTTTACTTTGACCAAAGAGTTGAAGCTTTTTCCATTAAGGGAATTTTGTAATGATCGAAATAGGTGGAAATCAGAGGACGCGAATGTCTGGTGAATATGATGGATGCGATAGAACATTCCAACCGAGCTCCAACAATTTTTGTCAAGTTATCAAAGATACAGAGGCCGCGTGTCTTGATGAAACACGACATCCTTCCGATTCGTTATTTCTAGACGTTTTTGTTCAATTGTTATCTTCAATTCGACTAATTGGGAACAATGCTTCTCTGAATTTATCATCTCGTTGTTTGATAAAAACTCATAATATAAGATCCCTTTCCAATCCCATCAGACATATAGTATGATCTTTTTTGGATGAAGACCAGCTTTTCGGATGACTAAAGGTGGTTCACTTTCCCCAAGATCTTTTTCGCTCAACATTATTGTAAATGATCTATTTTTCATCCTCCGTCACTACTTGCTTCAAAAATGGTCTCCTCGTTGCGTTTATAGAGTGAGTCGCAAATGGAAATGCGATCCATCAGATTTTTCTCCGTTAAATCGTGGAGAACCCATATATCAAAACGATTTATGTAGCCAAGCTTCACAAAATGCTCGTGGATGGTGGATTTTAACATATTCAACATTTCTGCTAATTTACGTGTCGTAGCGTGGATTATTCTCGATCAATGTTTTAATCTGATCTTCATTTGTGGTGAAGGGCCTATTTGGGCGTTCTTGATCTTCAAGGTTGAAATCCAGCTTTAAACCTAGCAAAGCACTTCCGCACAGTTCTTTCAGCTACAGCACCTTCGCTATAAACAGCGCATATCTTGTTTGCCGCTTGTGTGGCATTTTTGCCTTTCCGATAAAAGAAAAGCATTAAATGCCTAAAATGCACTTTGTTTTCTTCCATATTCAAAGGCGTATAAAACTGACAAAAATTAACGTATTGCAACCAAATTTTTTTTCAAGTATGCTTAAAGTACCGTCTTTTACGATATGTACGCATGTCATTTGTTTTCATTCTGATATATTCAGACTTGTCCTTACGCCACCTACCAAAAATCGGCACGAACTTTTCGGATAACCTAATATTTTCCAAATTATGCAGATATTTGTAATTTTGGATAAGCCATCCCAAATTTTCGGCATTTTACTTAAGAACCATCTTAAAAACCCCAGTAAATGAGAATGGATTGAAATGAATTGAAATGGATTCAGATTTTCAGAAATATTGATTCACGAATGTTAAAATGAATGTTTTTCAATCTTGAATGCATTTTTATTCATTTATAGGAATTGCATGGAGCATATCTCTATGCCTTTCAATCTAAAAATAATATTAGTTTTTTCTGTATGAATATTCAATTCAAAATTTTGAATAGGAAATGCAGTTTTTCAATTCAATTGCATCCAATTGAATCTAATTAAATCCAATTGAATCCAATTAAAAAAAAATATTCGCTATTTAAAATACTGGATAGAAAAAAATTTGGATGAAAAAAAATTTCAATCCATTTTAATCCATTCTCGTTTGCTGAGAACAATAACAGTTAATCAAAAATAGTCAATAAAAAAGTTTTTCGCAATTAAACAAGTACATCACAATAACATCAAAATTACATTAAATTGAATCGTGATTGAAAAAAATGACTTTCAACAAACTTTTGAAGATATTTTGTCATGATGATTTTTTGTTCTAATTAAATATGGCCCGGTCTCATCCGATCAACTCCGATTAAGCTTGGTCAATAAGTATCAACCGTGATTGATCAATTCTATTGAACAGCAAATGCGATTGGTCAATTTTAATGTAATAATCGATCGATAAGATTAATCGGAATTGATGAGATCGGTCCTATGTTTTTCAATCTATTGCATATGATAGATTTTAGAAACATTTCATATTGCAGAATCCTTTCAGAATTGTTGCACATGAGATTAAAACTAATAGAAGATTGAAACATTTCTAAATTTTCCGCAATAATCGGTGCTATATAGGACTACGGGAAAATGTCAGTGTAATACGGATTCTATAATTTCATAAAAAATTTTTTTTAATTTACCATTTTTACCTAACGTATCAAATATCATCACGTCTTCTAATAAACCCATTTTTATAACGAATATAGATGTTTAAACAAATTAAATTCCTTCATAAAAGTACATACACAAGGATAAATGGAATAAATTTTCAATTCAAAACGTCCATAAAATAAATTGCATGGATTGCGAGGTTTCGTGGGACTGATAATGAGGGAATTTGGAACTGGTGTAAATAAACTGGTGTAGAGACAACATTAAGTGTGATTTGTCAAGACACTCGGTTATTACTCAATATTTTGAACTATAATTATTCTATTGATTGGGAAGATACCAAGATTCAAGATATAAAAACTAATTATAATAAAAGGAAAATTTCTGAAATGTTACATATTAAAGAGCAAACAAAGGGTAGCAATTCACAAAGAAATACACAGTCTTAATGAATCTCATTCTTATTTATTAGTCTTATAATTAGTAGCAATAATAAATAAATATCGAATTCTTTGATCCTTATAGTGTTATTTTTCTCATTTAAATTCGTTACTAACATCTAGATATGATGTCCCTTCGTAATTCATACGTAAATTTTATCATTAATCTCCATTTTAATCTATTTTAATTTTTTAATTGATTTACTGACAAATTTGTCTCTGTTGTAATAGATAAATGACATACAAAAATATTTTATTGACTTTAACGATAAATAACAAAGGATTCGAGATCCATCCAAACAACACGCATATCCAAAAACGAGACATAAGATATTCTTACTTTAAATTTAATTATCTCAGATATAATTTAAATTTAAATTAAGAATCTATATTGTATTCATAACATTTAACCGATTATTGATGTTCTCTCTCAAATTTATGTATATTATTTACACGATCGTATTCTTAAATTTGTTTTATTAAAGAATTTTGAGTTTAAATGCATCATATAGCATGATTCTACAATTAAAAATACGTGTTTCGAAAGGCCCTTGAATCAAAAAACAGCAAAGTAATACTTGGAAAATATCCGATATCCGGCCGGATAATTATCTGCCGGATATCCGATCAGATATCAGATATTCGGTATCATTCTTTTCAGATATCCAGGTATTCGGTATGATCCGTGCATTCCTAATAGATATTGTAAAATTAATAATTTATAATCATGTATTTTATACTTTATTCTGGTATATTTTAACATAAAAATCTTACAAACAATTAATTTTTTTGATAAATCTTAATACTTTTATACACATTGTAAAAAATATTTCTGATAAATTATTGATTTTTCAATATCTGTCTTAATACTTTTATATGCAGAATAATTATATTATGTGACAAAAATTATTATAATTCTATTTAAAAAAATGGCGATGATCTCAAAAAATTAATTTTTTTCAACAATTCATTTTACCAATATTTGTCTCCCTCTAGATTATACAATTTTCGTTTTCTTCTAAATTTATAATTTTGATGATTGATGATTGAATTTTGAGATATTTTACTGCATAATAGTTAAAGTGAGACTCTTTATAAGTGAGAAAGCAAATGAATTGTATTCTATTATTATATGTATATACGATTTATGATATACGCTAATCTGCGACTATTACTCGAAGTAGAAAGTTTTCATTATGTAGAATCAAGTGAACATATATTATTTAAGTTGTCATTTCCCAATGCAATTCTCTAATAGTTACTAAAACGTATCTGTAACTCGCACATCGTGAAACGACATCCTTTTGCCGTTTGTTAATCATAAATTATTGAGTGGCACGAGGCCATTCAGTGAATATTCATTGTGATAGCATCAAACTTATTCAAATTATGATCGTATGTGAAATTTGTGTGCCCAAGAAAAAGATTTTAGTTATAAGAGCGAATATTGATACTTGGTTTGACTGCTGGTGACCTCAATTCTAAATCCCGCAGGCTGTCCTTTCACTTTAAAAGCGTTTCAATGAGCATTCTTTCTCGCACCAGCTTAATACTGAAGACATACTTCATAAAAGAAACCTCAGTTCGTTTCTAGAACGTTGATTAGTGAGACCGTCGGTGTTTTTAAGTTTCACTTTCATGTAAGTTGTAGAACAGAACGTGTCTATCAAGTTTTCTTCATATCATAACGTATTTTCTTCATTTATTTGACATAATTAAATGTGTTTGTTGAGGAAGCAGCTATAGAAAATAAGAAATAATACGAAAATAATATAATAATATGAATATATATTTGTGTGTGTGTGTGTGTGTGTGTGTGTGTGTGTGTGTGTGTGTGTATTATATATGTGTACACACACATATAGTAAATAATATTAAAAATAGGAAATAATTTAATGTGGAGATGTATACTGCGTTTTCTTAAGAGAACTGGATATATATTTACATACCCAAGTAGCACACAAAGCATTAAAAAAGTATATATAAGTGGTTTTTTACTTTAGAAACGCTGCTTGGACATGCAATCTCACCTCATTTCGATTTCACTTTCGCCATTGTAGCTAAATTTAGTAAACAAATTGATCAATATAAGAAATATATTTAATTCTTTAATGCATATAATTCCATATGTATATATACATGTCTGTCCTTTTACAGTCTTTCTTCATGTTTTTACACCTAATTATGCGTAAATTGGTATCTTTGTATTTTTGAGAGACATATATATTTCTTATGTGAAGTTACATTTTTTGATTCTGCATGTTGTGCGTTGAAATAATTTTTTAGACTTAAAACGCGTTCATGAGTGGAAAGAGAAAAGTAATATCACTTATTAAATTACAATGTACAAGCAATTTAATAATTTTTTTATGCTAATAAGCATTTTTTTTTAACAATATTGTCATAATGTTAATAAAATTTAAAAATTATGAATAATTTATTGCCAAAAATATTACCTCGAAAATCGAACCCAAATCTCCCACTTGTTGGGTTCTGTTTATGAATGTGATTTAAATTCGGAAAAATATTTCGACGCGTGATATGCAGAATTGGAATATATAAATTCACACAAAAAGTATAATGTATATATTTAAGCTAAGATTTATTTCGATCGAATATAGGATTCTTCTTATTTAAAACATAATCTTTATTAAGATATAGAACTATAAAGATAAGAATTTAAAAAAAAACCAAAAACAGTCAAAATACAAGTTTCAAACTTTAAAATGCTTTTTTATTTTTTTACGCAATTTTTCATCAAATTTGATGATTGAAAATTGTACAATTTTGAGCGTGTCAAAAGTATTATCCAGCTTTTTTAGCAGTGTATATCTATCATTTTTATTTCTCTTCACAAGACTTTGTAAATACATTTTATAAGTTACTGTGTCACTTTACATTTTATTTCTAAGCATTGCAGGTTATCGTATGTTTTCATCCATTGCTAATGCCAGCTTTTCCTGAACGTTACCGTTCACTTCATCAGAGCGAGAAACGCACTGATACTGAGCTGTTCCTTTGGAAAATTTCTTTTATATGGAGAAGGGCAAGGATATGTTAAAAAAAAGGAAGGAGGGAATTCTTGGCTTGTTAAGAGAATAATCTTTCGTATCCTATTTACATTATAATCTGAGTCTCTATTCAAATTGCCTGATGTTTCTGTATTTTTAAAGCCTCTCTGTACTTCTTCGGAAAATATGACATTGTAGCTATAGTAGTGTTATCGAATAATATTTAATATCCTGCCTCAACGCTGTGTTCTGCTAATACTGATTGAATGACATGTTTCCCTGCTGACATGAAGCCCGTTGATGTTCCTTCACATGTATGTTGATCATTCTTTCGATTTCACCGATGTATAATTTCCCGCAAGGTATTTTGTATACTCTCCTGAAACTGAGTAGAGATCTTTGATCTTTAAAATTTCTCAAGATTTGCTCAATCTTCCTTGGAGGTTTGAAAAGAGTTCGGATATTGTTTATTCAAAATGTCAATTCGATCTATTGTTCTTTTTACATATGGGAAAATAGAAAAACTTCTTCCTGTTTCTTGTTGTGTATCAGTTGTTTTTTTGTCCTGCTTTACATCCTTCTTGTATTTGTTCTGCTGTAAGATTTGTTTCAAATGGTTAAGTTCTGTTTAGGTAGATGTTCTTTATCAGAGATACTGGATGTTTTATGCACAAATGAGTGTATTGTCGACTGTTTTTGTGCTAGTGGTAATGTGATTCGGTATGTAAATATCAGTTAGTGTGTGTTGGCTTCTGTATATACTTGATGGCCCAATATATTGTCAGTCTTTTTTGCGGCAAGAAAAAAGAACAATCAGAACAATGAAAAACATTGAAAAAGGGAATCATTCTCTTTTATGTCATAGTAAATCAAATATTGGGATGTTGATTGTTGAGAAGTTTAAGAATTTATGAAGTTCACTACCATTGATGTTCTTTTATGTGCATGTTAATCTTCAGATTACGAATGTGTCATATATAACGAAATCAAACTTCTAGTTTATTGATCTTACGAAGAATCTCTTCCTCGAAATACCCCATGAACATGTTCCCTGATAGCAAAATATTAGCAATTTGCGGCAACAAATTTGATCAGATTTTGATTACAAAATTATAGCTATCTGTGTCCATATTTAGCTATGGATTTGTCGATAAGCCTGCTGACATGTTTTGCCAACAGTTTGTTAATCTGATAGTACAAACTCTGTGTATAATTTGTTGTTTTTTGCAATCAAAAAATTGGTAATAAGCTTTGCTCAAAATCTATCTCCGCAGGCTTTGCTATCAGGATTTGCAATTACAGGAGAGATGGGAGAGCTCATAGCCGCTCCAATCTGTTCATAGAATTAGTCATTGTAGGAAATCATGTAGTCATTAGACAATGCTCAATTAAAAGGATGATATTATTGGGAACATTAGGTGAGACGTTTTAATTATATCTAGAATTTCTTTTATTGGAATGTGTTTATGAAAAGTGACTCTACATTGAAACTCATCAATATATCTTCAGAATGCAGATGAATTTTTTGGATTTTCCATATGAAATTGAATTGGCGATATGTGATTCAGTCCTCCATATCAGAGTTTGTAATCGCAAGCTAAGCGAGAGGTTAGAGATTTTATGGTGCTGACAATTGGTCTGAGAGGGATATTGAATTTATATATTTTTGGCAAACCATATAGTCTTAGTAGAAGAGAATTCGTGTTTCAATATTGCTTTGCTGAAGAGAATCTGCTTTTTTCTATTAAAATGCTAATGTTTCTATTTGAATCTCTATCAAACCTTGTGTATGTTTTATTCGAAACAAGAGTCTCCATCTTCGTTCTGTAGTTTGATCTTCTGTAAATAACTCAACCATTTGAAACAAATCTTACAGCGAAACGGATATAATAGAAGAATGTGAACAGGACAATCAGCAAACACAAGAACGAGACAACTCAAACAACAATCACAGAAAGAATTAAACAAAAGAAGCCTCTTCTTTCATGTGTAAAAGGAACAATAGACGAATCTCGGCAGGATTTTGAACAGATACAACATTCGAACCATTTTCAAGCCTCCAAAGAAGATCCAACAAATCTTGAGAAATCCTTAAGATCAGACCTCCACTCAATGGAGTATACAAAATATCTTGCTCTTGTGGGAAAGTATACATTGGTGAAACCGAAAGATGTCAACGTGCGTATGAAGGAACATCAAGTTGGAAAGGAATATCACGGGACGTCATGCTGAAACTCTGAAGTATGTATATCATACAATCAGCGTTGGCAGAACACAGCGTTGAGGCATTAAATACTATTCAATAAAACGCTACTACAGTTACAACGATGTCATATTTTCTGAAGAAGTACAGACAGACTACAGAAATACAGAAACATCCAGACAATTTTAAAGGGTTTCAGGTTATAATGTAAATAGGGTATGGAAAATTGCTCTCTAGACAAGGAACTTCCCTTCCCCTTTCCTCGATATCATCGCCCTTCCTACAGCATCTATAGAGGGAGTTCTCCGGAGGAGCAATATTAAGCTGCTTTTTCATGCGAGTAAAGAAAAGCTAGCGTTTCCCACTCCGTCACAATTCAGCGTTGAAAAGCTAAAGTTATCGCCTTTTTCCTTTTCATGGAGCGAAGTTTCGCTGGCGAAGTTACTCCCATGTCATGAATAAAGGAGCATTAAACAAACAATTTAAAAAATTGATTGATCAAAATATTCGAAATATTTAATCAATCAAGTGGGCCGTAATCAGAATCAGCGTTGCTTCGCTCATAGTTGAACAATATCGAACTTCGAGCATTTATTCACTGGATTCGTCAATTTGGCGAAAATTGATGAAGAGAGAATAAAACGCCAGTTTTTACTCGCTGCGTGAAATTGCTTTAGAGTCCTAGATATAAAAGAGAAGCGCAACAGTCTCGATTTCTGATTGGTTCCGCCATTTTTTTCTACGAATAGTCCCTTAACATTCTAATTTCGATAAGTATCATCATTTTTAAATCTTGATATGTATACTGTAATCTCCAAAGAAAATCAGTATTTCTTTGTAGTCAGTAGAAACACTACTGTTATAGGAATCGCATTCCGTTTGCGGAATGATGTAAACACAGGTCGCTATTTTTTCTTTGGATGATTAATTATAACTATTAAATAATTATAACTATTAAATATACTCGATTGCGTTCTCAATATCAGTGCTCTTCGCTTTAATGAATTGAAGATTCACAAAACGTTGGCATTAACAATGGATGAAAATATGATGATAGCGCAAAATCACGTTAGGATTATCTTTCATGGATATTATTTTCAAAAATACCACTTTCTGTAGTATCTTTGAAGATAATACCTATGAAAAGCTTTATTTCTAAGCATTATTTGTAAATTTTTCATGAGTCGTACATCCTACATCTGTGATCTATACATATATCTCAGTCCTAGGATATATGATATCCTAGGATATACGGTAAAAATGCAAGGATTTAAAAGATTTTTCTTAATGCGAAAAATAAGTATTTCAGATTTTTAATATTTTTTTATAGACAATGCAAAGTTTTTTATCGGTACAGTTCATTTATCTTAAACATATAATAAATGACATTTGATAAATTAAATTTATGTTAGGCACGAAGCATATTATCTGTGATCAAAAAGTAATTATAATGGGCCATTAAACTGCGTGCTTTGAAGGAATCGAGAAAATATTTTTTTTTTTTAGATTGGTAAGAGTATTTCTAATTACTGTTTAAAATTTAATGTAATTACTTTTCTTAATTCAGAAATAAATGCTTTTGAAATTAACACTAGTTTAAAAATAAAATAACTTGACTGAGAAAAAAAACTTCCGGCAATTTTTAATATGCTAAATTTTGCTGAGCAAAGAATTTGCATAAAATTTTGTTTTTGGAATGAAATTTCGTTGTGGAAGTGTTTCGATGATGAATATATGTCAAGAATATATGTCAAGAACAAGGACAATTTCCGAGATATAAAATGTTCAAAGAAGTCACAAACTCGTTAAAGCCGAGAATCTCTCTAAAAGATTTTTCATTTCAATAGAACATTTAAAGAAATCAAGAAGTAATGCTCAGTGATCGATGTTTTTTTTTTTACGATTCAAAATATTTTTGAACATATTAGAATATCTTTTTTTCATGCTAATTAATTTTGAAATACAATTTGAGCATGGAACGCGTTGTGTTCTCGAAGTGTTCAAAACGCAGGATATTATTTTATCTTGTTCATAATATTGCGATATAAGTTTTAATTTGGAAAATTTAAATTTTTAACATCATTAATGAATAAATGACAAGCTCTTTTTTACTTTATAACAGCATAAAATGTTCTCTGAAACTAATATTAAAAAGCACAAAGGACACCGCACAAAATTATTGTATTTTGGCCCTCGATGAAATTGGCTGAAACTTTAGTATATTATATAGTTATAGTTCTTGACTCATTGATCAAAAATGTTCATAGATACAAAGCTTGAAAATGACTAGTTTTATTATAGCCGTTTAAAATTTTATTTTGTTAATGCATTAAATCAAATTTTTAATAAATCAAGAGATTTTAGATAACAATAAGCCATTCACTTTCATCATCCTCCCTCTCATTCCTCCCCCCCCCCCCCTCCCACATACGCACTCCTGCGCGTTAATTTTACATAAAAAAATTTATATAAAAAAAGTGCATAAAAATCGAAGTAAATCTTTTTTTTATTACGCTTTTGTGCGCTTACGTGCGTGTGTGTGTATATATTAATGGTGTATATATATTGGTGTATATATATATATCAAATACGTTTATGATTTTAGTTTTTCGCCTATTCTCATAATTATCCAGAATGAATGACGTGAATATAATAGGCGTTTCATTCCTTTGGAGTTGATTTCATTCCTTGGAGTTTTATAAGCTCTCTTGCTTCTCACATTTGAGATCCACAAAAAAAAAACAGAGAAGAGGAAAAAGAATTTTCATTCCTAATTGAAAAGAATTTTCTATTCTGATTGAAAAGAATTTTCTCTCCTATATGTTGTTATCGCACTTCAGCAAGCACACGATTTTTGCACACGGTGCTTCACGCACGGAAACAAACATTCGAGTCATGATAATCAAGCATTTCGCACGTGAGAGATCAAGGAATTTATGCATTTCAAACGATATGCATGAGAGAAGTAAAATCTAGCAGAATCTAAATACATGATTATAAAAGATGATTATAAAAGATTTGCTTCGATTTTTATGCTAAATTATAAAATTGCGCGCGCGGGCGTGTATGTGGAGGGGGATGGGGATAGAGTGAGAGTGATGAGAGTGAATGGCGTTGTTATCTTTTGATTTATTACAGACACTTGAGGCATTAAGACTCCGGAGTAATCGCTACGGCCATGTTAGAATCATGAAGAAACGTCAGAAGCGAGAAACAACACTTAATTTAGACTTTATGCCTATATTTATGTAGCCATTTGTAAATATTATAAATACAATTTGGATAAATCTAAATGACAAGATCGCTTAAAAACATTTATAAAAATCAACGAAAACTGTCTTTTTCTCCCTTGACAATCGTAAAAGGCATATAAAATAAACTTATACTCAGGCAAAAATATAGGGTTTGACAGTTGTTGAAATGAATGAAAAATACACTTCTACATATAAAATTTCAAGATAATTTTAGTTTTCGTCGATAATTATGATTTTGATAAATACGAGACAAATCACATTTTCATAATTAAGCAAATAATAACGAAATGGACACAATTTTCGTCAACATCACTTTTTCACGCCTATAAGTTCAGCCATTTATTGTGGATTGTATTGCGAGGTGCTGTAAGCACGAGCCCATGTGCAGTGCATTAATTCGCTGAGTCATAATAGCGGCCCAACTTATCGAAAATAAGAATGCAGTACTAAAAAAGAAGAATGCAGTACTAAAAAATTGATAAAAAGTTCTGAAAAAATTCTTAGAGTTCTGAAACGAAAATAAATGATTTTTGTCTCTTGCAGTTTTTCTGTAAAGTTGATAGTATTTCAGTAAAAAATAAACGTCGAGTCGGGCCGCTACTACGACCCAGCGAATTAATACACTGCAATGTACATACATACATGTACTCTCCTTTGGCGTGCCGAAAGCACATGTACAGCCGGTCACAGAAAGGTTGCAACTTTTTTTTATGGGTTTCGGAAGCCTACTCACCGAGCGATTGATTCTTATTTACGGATCCATGAATAAGAATCAATCGCTCGGTGAGCAAGTTGCATTCCGAAACTCATTGAAAAATAAGTATTGCAACCTTTTTGTGACCGGCATCAACATAGAGTTCTTAGCTGAGTATTCAGGAGACTTAATAAAATAAAACTTAATAAAAATTTAAAGGGCTATAACAAAAAAACTAGTCATTTTCAAGTTTTGTGCCTATTGAACATTTTTGATCAGTGAGTCAAGAACTATAACATACTAAAGTTTCAGCCAATAATTTCACCGAAGACCAAAAATCCTATGATTTTATGCGGAATTCTTTATATTTATTAAATTGAAATTATATTGCGATATAATAATAATAATTCAACGAATTAAAATTATGTCAAGACATAATAAAAATTGTTTTTATTTTAATTTAAATACAATTTCAATATTAAATTATTAATTGTGTCAAAGACAAAAATTTGGAATTGTTATTATGTCGGGACATAATTTTAATTTGTAGAATTATTATTATGATTTAACTTAGTTCTGGCTCAGTAATTCTATTTAACTTTCAAAATATAATATCAGTCTATAAAAGTGCTTTAAATAAATATTGTTATTTTAAAAAGATATATATCTTTATTTTTTTAATTGTAATAAAATAAAAAATTATTTTATAAAAAATATTTTTAAAATTTTATTCTATTCTTATTTATTACATTTTTCTCAGTTAAGATTAAAATTATTTATGAATTAATAAATTTTTTATAAGCGGTAATTGCAAAATTAAAATACAATTTACAGTACAATAGATCGATGTTACCTTAGATAATTAAAAAATCATACCCAATTATCCTGAAAATTAATCTTTATTTATCATGTTTAGTTACATATATAGAACAGCCATTGAAATTAAACACAACTTGAATACGAATAATCGGTGTGTACGCAGAGTTTCTTCTTTAAAATGATCGTGAAGACCCTGGTTTCACAGTTGCTGCTTTTGTTAATCTTCTACGACCGTAAGTATATTATTTCGTATGCAATATTCTCAAATAGCACGTAATACTGCGTAAATATTGAATAATACTGTGTTACGTCCAAGAGTTTTTAAAAGGATTTTTTAAAAGAGTTTTAAAGCAAGGGGGGCCATGTAGGAAGAACGTAATTAAGATCCTTCTTGTGATCAACATTCTGGAACACTATTATAAATCAAACGCACTTGTGTAAAACCCCAGATATATATAATATATAAGTCAACATACATATGCAGGATTGAGTAATAACTAATTAATAAGTTAAAAGCTTTTTCCGCCTGTATTAAAAATACTTTAAATAAAAAAAAGTAAAAGTGCCGGCTCAACATCTTTCAACCTCATTTATAGCCGCAGTAAATAACAAATAATTGTCATTAGAAAACACAAGCTTATACAACACTCGATTGAGACAGATGTGTAGTGTTGTGTCGACGATAACAGACAATTGAAACGCAACTTGTATCGTCATGCACGAAAATCTAGAGATATTGCAATTGGAAAGTACCCTTCTATATAATAAGGGATTGATATCTCCAAGGATATCAATCATGAAACTTTATCCCTAGGATAAAAAGTGAAAAGTGAAAACTTTTATCATTGAAATTGGAGAAATTTTTTACTTTTCACTTTCCATCGTGAGGATAAAGTTTCATAATTGATACCAAGTACTTTAATTCTTTACCTCGGAAATCACAAATTAAGAAATGATTCCATATTTTTACATTAATGCTCATAGTTCATGTTGTGATTAACGACATAACTAAACCTTACGTTCGCTTACAACTTAATTTGACGTAAAGACGAAATAATCTGAATTTTTGGAATTTTTACTTTAAAAAAGTAATTGAGGAAAAAAATCGAAGTTCTTGGGTGCACATTTGCACTGATCCGCATCCGCATCCGTATTTATTGCATAGTGCATACTACCTTGATCAAAAAGTTCCCGGAATTACCACTAGATGATGCTCTGAGTCAACTGATTTGAGTTCTGTTTTTTTGGTTATGTTGCCACATCTATCATTGACATTCCCACCAAATTTTATCACCATAGCATGACATTTGTAAAAATTACGCCATCTTAAGTACATCTACCTCTGCACGTATTTTCGATTTTTTATAGTTTTAAAAATAGAGTTGAATTTGCAACAACGGGTTTGTAAATTTTGCGTTAAAAATGGATTCAATGGTGTGAAAACCTTGGAAATGTTGGGAAACTCTTTCAGCAGTGATACTCTAAAGAAAACAGCCGTTTATGAGTGGCATGAAAAAATCATTACTGGGAACGCGTTTTAACAGCCGAAAGGAGGTAATGAAAAAATCGAAGACGGCTCTGATGGCTATACCAACAATAGAGTTTCAGAAACGTGAGCTAAATCAAGCGCTGGCATAAGTGCGTTGCAGTCGATGGGGAGTACTTTGAAGGGGACAATATCACTTTTGATGAATAAAACTTGTATTTTGAATTTTCTGAATGAATTCCTGAATTTTTTGATCAAGGTAGTATTACATATATGATTATGTAATGTCCAACATTGTTGTTTATGTAAAGTGTTTAAAAAAAAAACAAAAATGGAACTTTGTTACTTATGCCAGCGCATGCGTACATTCGAGATACATTGTAGAAATGAGAATCCGGTATTTTCTATCTTGTTGTCTTCGCACATCTCGCACTCTCAAAAAGAGACTGCGTTAGCAATATAAGAGTGTTATATATATGGCTTTCTTCAAATCTTATCCATGATATAAAAATATAAAATATTTCATTGCGCATAAAGGCTTAAACACAATAGGCATAGGTAATAGGCACAGGCAACAGTGAATAACAAGTCCAATCAGAGCTCTGGTGTGTAAGTTCGATATTATATCCTAGAGTTCTGATTGGACAGCTTGTTATTCTCTGTTTCCTGTATATTGTCTATTGTGTTTAAGCCTTAATAGCTGACAGATTAAATTAGGACAACCAATCAAACATTCCTAAATTAGAATCAATCTAAATTTAGAACAAATTTTTGATTGATCAAAAAGTAGTCACTATGTTGAAGATAATTGCGCATCTTTGGAAATGAAATATTTTATATTCTTATATCATGGTCTTCTCTTCTTATTTATCTTTTTCCATTATGAGTGTCGCAACAGGTGAGTGCCATCTGCTGTTTAAAATATGAAACGGATAACATTTCCGAGGGCGATGATGAAGATGATGATGAAAACGTATCTTAAAAATTTAACACTTTGGACACTTCACATCGCGATATCTTTGTTTGTATAGGGTAGACAACAAATAGTTTAATTATATGATTATAGTAATTATATGATTTAAACCCGAGTTGTCCATTGAGATTATTCAGAATCGATCAACTTCTGTGTAATTTCAATGATCTGATAATCTCGGATGCTCGCAACTCGCCGGCTTGAATAAAGACATGGGCATTTCGCATTCGTTTGACGCGAGTCATTACATATCTCTTGATATCATATCAAATAGATTATACTTATAAATAAAAAATGTATTGCTTTCTGTTTTTTTAATTTCTAAGTTTTCCTTTCAAATGTAAATATTACAACGAAAATAAATAAAATTTATTTTTTTTATTGTACTTAAAATCATCAAAGTGCTGGTAGGATAACGATTACTTATTAGAGCTTTCTTTTTCAGTTTATATTTTGTTTGAATACTTAAATGAATATGAATACTCGTTAAATATGTATAATTATATAGTAGTATATTATATGTATAATTATATAGTATAATTATATAGTTTTCTTTGTGAATAAATATTTTTGATAGACCCAAAAATTTTGAATGAATATATATGATTATATTTTTTTAATGTGAAAATTTTGAATAAATACAATTTATAGCTCAATTACAAATTTTTGTATTCATCGGGCACATTATGAACTGCAACGTTTATAAAACGTTAGCATTTTAAGAATTGATATAGGTAACTTAAACATGCAAAACACTTCTTCTATACAGAAAGTACCCGTGGAAATCTTAAAAATATTAACATCTTTTTTTTATCTTATTTTTATATATTTTCGTATCCAAAACGTATCTAAATCTTGTTAAAATCAAATTGGAGGCATTGGTTGTATTTTTTGTAAGAGATAAAAACATTTATTAAGATAAAATTATGTTAGTAAAAAACATGACAAGTTTCATAAGTTTTTCCATTTATATGTAACGATTAAAAATTGATATAAAAATAAAATTCACAGATGTAACAAGTCTGATTATACCAGAAGAGCTTCCGACAATCCTAAGTTTGATATATTCCAATATATCGCCTATTAAAAAAGTTAAGTATATCATAAGTTAAGAATATAACCTTATTATATAATCCTTGTTAACTTATATCGATGTTTATTATGATGAAATCTACAGGAACTGATTCCAGATTTGGCGTGGGTTTTCGATTAGGTGAACACGCGGATTTTCAAATTCTTGTCGAACTAGGGCCACAGACTGAGACAGATTCAATAGGTACATCTAACGATGCCAAAAGGCGACGAGATGTAAGAATTTGCATAATTTGTACTCTAAACGTTACACATTTAATAAAAAAATTTTTTTTATAAATAGGCGATGGTAAATGCTGCGATGAAGGGAGAGCTAGGACCATTGGCACAAGCGGTAGCTAAATATCAAATAAACCGTAAAATCCAAAAAGAAATGGATGAACTCAAAATAATAGAAGAGAAACTTAAAAAAATTAAAATGGAGAATACAAAGACTCAAGATGTAAGTAAGAAATTTATACAAAATGAACCAAAGGAAATTTAAAGGGTAAAAAACTAAGAACTTTTTTCAATTAATTTTTATTACATCAAATATAGAACATAATGACTTTATATATCATCTTATTAAATTCATCAATATGAATCGCGTTGATTGGCAAATGACGAATTGTGTTGTAGACTGGGCATTGGGCAGACACTATTGTATAATCTCATTAATGTCATGTAACATGAAACATTGAAGTGACGAATTGTTATAAAATCCTATTACTGCGCGTTAGCTGTTTCGTAGAGCGTTTCGTTACATATCACTTTCATTTTTGTTACGATTTTATATTAACACTGTTTCAAAAACATGTTACATATGGGTGTAGAGTGTTCTATTACCGTCTTTTTCTAATCAAACGATCTGTACCAACTTTTATTAAATCCAAATGAAGTCTACATTATATATAATCAATATGAAAATCGATTCTATGATTATTATCATGTTTACACGGTATCCTTAATCGATTACATTTTTCCGAAAAATTAGACTGGAAAATATTGGTATTAACAAAAACCCTAGGCATGATTTTAATTTGTACGGATTAGTAATACTGTTGAAGTAGTAAGTCCATAAGTTCGTCTATAAGTGTATACCACAAACTTATGGATTTACTATTTCAATTAGAAAACTAGAAATGTAAGTATTTAAATAATCGAATACCTTTTTTTGATCTATTGATACAGTTTACCGCAACGCAACAAAGCATTTTATAAATTTTTTTGCCTTCGTTAATATATAATATTTTAGTTTTTTTATATCCTTTTCGTCTCTTATTCTTGATAAAATTTCGAAGTGCGAAAATACATAAATACGAAGTTATAAGGTTTCCAACAGCTTAGAAGCTATAATCTATAACAATCGTAATGACCATAACCTTTATAGCTCAGGGGCGGAGTAGGAACAGAGCAAGGGGAAAGGAATGAAAATGGATATGCGAACACTCACGTTTTTTTTTCATAGTGCCTTACTTCAACGATGTTAGACCTATTCTACAATCAGTCGATGTCGGCTGTCGCTAATCGTTTGTCGTATATTGTATGTCGCACATGAATACTTGCTATTCTATAATTGAGTCGTTGATTGAAGTCGAAAAGTCGGAACAAATGTAAAGAATGGATATTGAAACGTTGAATACATATTCAAATTTATTATTAATTTGGATGCAAATTATATGATTATAAAATAATGCGACTCCACTTGCTTGACGACTATTATGCATTGATTTGGATCAAAACGATGATCGAAACATATATTATTCAAGTTTCAAGTTCTTATAAGCATTTCTTAAGTTTGAGACAAAAGAATTAAATTATAAAATATTTTTATATTAAATAATAATAATTTAACAAATAAAAAAATTACCTGATATATTTATATCATAATATATATTTTCTTAAATTTGTGAATATTTTTTGCCACAGATCTTTTTTTTGCTAACATTTTTAAAATCCACATCGTTTATCATACAAGCAATGATTTTCGCAAACAAAATCAATAATTATTTGTACATTCAGTGATTCCATAATATAATATAAACATATTCATATATCCGTATAAAAATATCTGTTTAGCCATACACAAATGTGTCCGAAGATTATGTTTCATCTAGTCATAGTCAGAAAAGATGGGAATTGATTATCTTTTATTCCGACAACGATAGCCGACTTGCGACAACTTCATTCGACAGTCTAGTGCGCATGCGTACGACGCCCGACTCCGACATACGATTGTAGAATGGGCCTTAAGCCTAACAAGATTCTAATCCAGGAAAACAAACATCATGTGCCACAGGCTTTATTTTATTTTTTTCAGTAATACAAATGTCGACGCGCACAGAAGGATAAGTTGTCTTAATATTTTACCTCTCGCACCGTGCTTCCAAACCATAGATTTCTATTATAACATTAGATTGCTAACTATCCACTTTTCCTGTTGTCAGATAATGTGTATATTATTTGTAGGCACATACGTATTGTAAAACCACGCAGAACACTATATTTGTATACTTTCATATACTCGAAAAAGTTTTATATATATACACAGAATAAACGAAATTAAGCTTATTCAATGCGTTTTTGCACGAAATGAAAGAATCTGAAATAAATAATGGTGTACGTGGTTCGTAACAATTCGCAGCAGTTTCGCCCAGCAAACGAAAATAGATTGAAATAGATTGGAAATTTTCAATCCATCCGAATCCATATTTTAAATCCATAAAAATGGATTGGATTCCATATAAAAAATGTTTATATGTGTAAAAGTTTAAATAAATTAAAGTAGTAATTACATGAACTTTAATAGTTATTATTTTAAAACTTTTATATAAAAAATATACACTAGTTGTATAATGAGGAAAACATATTAATATGAAATATACATAAACGCGATTAATTTATTAAATTAATTAAAAATAAATAATTTATATATGTAACATTTACATATTCATGTAGTTCTTTTTATGTTTCTTTTATTATTAAATGAAGTAGAATTCATGATATATTTTTATTATAATTTTTTTTTAACTCAATTGAATTAAAACAAAAACTTTCTTATTCATAATTTTGAATAAAATAGTTTTTATGATGCATTTTAAATGGATTTTCAAATAGAAACAATGGATTTTTTATTCACAATTTTGAATTGAATAATATTTATGGCTCATTTTAAAAGAAAAACTTTTTTTTTCAAATGGATTAAAAAACTGTATTTTCTATTCAGAATTTTAAATTGAGCAGTATTCATGATGCACAAAAATGGCTGATATTATTTTTAAATTCAACTGGATTGAAAAACTGCATTTCCTATTCACAATTTTGAATTGAGCAATATTCACGATGCATATATAATATAATATTATTTTTAGATTGAAAAGCATAGAAACATATTCCATTCCATTCCATTCCTATAAATGAATAAAAATGTATTGAAGATTGATGTATTGAAGAAATAGACATTTGTTACAATTCCTATAAATTAATAAAAATGTATTCAGGATTGAAAAGAGTTTATTTTAACATTTATGAATCCATATTTCTGAATGTATATTTATATATATATATCCATTTCAATCCATTCTCATTTGCTGGGCGTGAAAATTAAAAGTTAGATTGCCTCCTTGTTAGATGACATTTCCTTATATACTTAAGAATCAATCAAGGAGAGGCTAGTCACGAGACCTGTCGGCATCTCTTTTCTATACATTTCTAGATGGTTTTTATTGCGCGCAGGCAACACTTTTAACATAGTAGGGATAAGCAGCGTCGAAATATATATAAGGCCTGACTATGAATGTGGGCATTAAAGACATGTTGACGGTTGTCGGCCGCCCCTATAAAGCAGCTGCCCGGATATACCTGATCCTGGGATCCTATTCTTGAAAAGTATCACATACAAAAAATACTATAGTATATGTTACATACACTATAGTATTTCTAATTTTACGTACGCGATATTTTTCAAGAATAGGAGCCTTGTTCTATATCATCAGGGTATGCGATTTAAATCTGGAATCGAATTTTTAAGAAACATGTGTTTAACACACAAAAAGATGATGAAGGGAAAAGTGGCGGCGAAATTCTCCATGAATAGTTTGATATATGCTTTAGTTATCTTTACGATTTCAAATATACGTTGTTCACCATTTCAACACGTCATGTTTATTAAGATTCAGTTCCACAACTCACTATTATCTCTTAACCAAGGTTCAACTTATTCATTGTCTCTTTTGAATTCTAGAATGAGAAACAAGTTGAACTTTATTTAAAAGTTAACTATGAGTTGTGGAACTGGGCCTTAGTGATATCAATGAGATTATACAATAATGTACAAGTAGTGCTCGCAAAGATCTGCACATTTCGGGCTGATTCCAGCAAGCGATCTCCATTACCGCTCGAGGCTCGACAGTCGAGTCACCGAGCGCTCACCTGACACTATGGCTTAGGAGCGTTCCTATATCAGAAATATACTGGGAGCGCATCTTCCACTAAATTATTATTGAAACATGTTTTTTATTAAATAATTTATTTCTATTAAAATAAAATTTTCTATTGTTAATTTATTTATTGTTTTTAATGATATACTTATATCTTAACGTTTTCTAATACATTACATAATTATGATAACATATATTTCGACAATAGTTTTCTACAAATTAAGTTTGATTTAATCGAGAAGCCATTATTCAATTTGTTATAAAAATTAATTTTTAGTCAAAATGAATTCTTTTAAATCTCATTCAACTCCTTGCTTGTTCCATTTCATTTTATTTACGGATACGCAATAAATTATACAAAATTTCTATAGTATAGTATTTTTGGAATATTTTCATAATGACGCTCCAGTTATATTCTTTCGAGTTATAGTCACGTTACATGCGTAAAAAAAAATTCACGTAACCTGCGCGTAAGAGTCATGTAATATGCTTATATGATTCATGTAATATGGATGTAACATAGTATAAGAATATAAGATATTTTATTGCGCATAATAGCGGAAAAAATACTAAAATAATCAGAAATTTGTTTAAAATTTAGCATCAAATACAAATGCAGTGTTGGTAAAAATACATACATAACAATTGTAAAAAAAAAAATTAAAATTTGAAAAAGTACAAAAGCTCGTGAATGTATAAAATAATGAAGTATGAAATAAAATAAATGTAACAATGTTAATAAATGTAATTTGATACTTAAGATCGGCTAAATGATTAATGTACGACTCTTATAATTTTGAACAATACATGGATATTTCTTCAAACCAAATAGAATATGCTAATTAATTATTTAGAAAAAAGATAGATAAATTACAATAAAGGAAATAGTTTATGAATGAGAAGCAAGATTATTTACAAATATCGTTATATTTTAAGACCCGGTTGCATCAATGTTTGATTTTAAGCCCTTCTCATTTTAAAGCGAAAGAAGGATAGAGACAGAGAGTTTTAAGTCTTACTTAAAAAATCAAAGTAACGTTGGTGCAAATGAATCTATTGTTGCTACATAAAACTTAAAAAACTTTGCTCTTAATCCCTCATCGGCTACCTCGAACTGAACAAACTTCTTGAAAGAATAATGCAATTAAGAAGAACGCAAAATCTGGTTCACGCACGATATGAGACTCCGCTTTTTGATCATTTCTAACCTAATGTATGTATATACATAGCAACTGTGGTATCAGCCACTTTTTGATGCTTTTTACAATTTTGGACAAAATTGATTTAGAAGCAGCCGCATTTTGAAATATTGCGTATTCTCTGCAACAAAATACCTTATATTCTTAAAATGTGATTACATGTAGCAGGTATGCGATACAGAAACTAACTTAACTAAGTAGCTATAGAAAACCGCACGAACCGTGCCGCTTGTTTCTTTTCCTTTCTATTATATGTAGCGCGATAAGCGGCATGGGCTAGTAATAAATAAACTTTAATATGAATTTTTTTAAAATATATTAACTTATTTCTATGCACATTTCATCAATATTCTTATTTTTTCAAAGGATTTATTTAATAATTTGCATTTAAATCAATTAATTCTATTAAAAAGTGTTTATAGTAACGTGAATTTGTTATTGGCCCGTGCCGCTTACCATGCTACATGTAATGTAGAAGAGAAAGGATCTAAGCACAAGAATTGTCGTAACACTTATTTAGAATTAAGTTGTAGACGTAAGTAACGCACAAGTTTTCACATATGACATACAACTTATTATCATGTCTCCAAGAGTCTGCAAATAGTCGTATGTCATACGCCAAAGCCTGTGCGTTTACTTACGTTTACAACTTAAGTCTCTAGTTAGAAATATAGATGGTCCGACTGAATACATTTTTCATATACAGTTCTGTAATTATTTTAAGTCAGCGCTTTCTAGGTAGATTCAAGTACTGAAACAAATATGTCAGCTTTACGTGTGTGGTGTAAACGTAATGTAAAAAGTAGTTTTTGTAAAAAGTCTAAATACAATAGGAAAAAGTGTGTTGCGAATTGCAATAATAATATAGGCTCTTTATTCACAATACCGAAAGACAATACATTATTTCGCATGTGATATAAAGTCTTGGCAGAGAGTTATTTTCAACGTCATATATAAAATAAGGAACTAAATATTTATGAAGCTACAATTCAAGAAATAATAGAAAATTTTAATTTAAGATTTCCTTGTGATCTTCATAAAGAACAAGCCGTGGCGGAATGCTTTTATTACTATATTTTATTACTATGAGGATTTATTACTATATTTTATTACTATGAGGATGAGGCTAAAATACAAAGTAATGCTCTCGTTAAAATAAGTAAACAGAAAAAAAAATCTAGGTTGTCCAAAAACTAAAAGATACACAATATAAATTAAATTTCAATAAATATATTAATATATAACATATGTTTGAAAATTTATTATGATATTTAAAATATTTACAAAATATATAATGAATTATAAAATCTATAACAATTTTTATAAAATATTAATGCGTTTTATATATATATATATATATTAGGTGTACAACTTTGCTTCCGCCGTTTTCCTATAGATGGCTTTAGCGGTAAGTGGTGATCGAAATAAATAGATCATAGATGTCATACAATAAACTTGGATATCTGTCAATATAACCCCATAGAAACATCAGTCGATTTGTGTCTGCATCATAAAGTTATTCTCGATTGAAAATGTCAGTTTACGAGTCAAATTCTCGTCATTTGCGGGAGGTTTTAATTTTTTGCTTCAATATGAAGAAATCTGCGGCTGAGGCTCATCGAATGCTCTCAAATACTTATGGTCAGGCCACTATTAGTGAAAGAATGTGTCGTGAGTGGTTTCAAAGCTTCAAAAACGGTGATTTTTACGTCGAAGACCGGCATAGCGGTAGAAGAGAGGTTTTCGAAGATGCGGAATTGGAGGCATTACTTGAGACTCATGTCAAAATCAAGAAAAATTGGCACGATCATTGGGAGTGACTCAACAAGCCATTTCAAAACGCCTCAAAGCCATGGGAATGATGACAGAAGCAAGGAAATTGGGTGCCGTACGAATTGAAGCCGAGAGATGTTGAACGGCGTTTGTTTGCTTGTGAACAGCTGCTTGAAAGGCAAAGACGGAAGGGATTTCTGCATCGCATTGTGACTGGGGACGAAAAATGGGTTCATTACGATAATCCCAAGCGCAGAAAATCATGGGGAGTTCCCAGCCATGCTTCCACGTCGACGGCCAAACCGAATATTCATGGCTCCAAGGTCATGCTCTGTATTTGGTGGGACCAGCTCGGCGTAGTGTTATGAACTGTTAAAACCGACTGAAACAGGCGATCGGTATCGAACGCAATTGATGCGTTTGAGCCGAGCATTGAAAGACAAACGGCCGCAATACAACGAGAGACACGATAAAGTGATTTTGCAGCATGATAATGCTCGATCCCATGTTGCGAAAGCGGTCAAGACATACTTGGAAACGTTGAAATGGGAAGTCCTACCCCACCCGCCGTATTCTCCAGACATTGTTCCCTCTATCACTTGTTTCGATCAATGGCACATGGCCTGACCAGCACTTCCGGTCTTATGAAGAAGGTCTTATAAAAAATTGGATCGATTCGTGGATAGCCTCAAAAGATGACCAGTTTTTTCGACGCGGGATTCGTACGCTACCCGAAAGATGGGAGAAAGTAGTGCCCAGCGATGGACAATATTTTGAATCATAAATGTATAACCAGTTTTTTACAATAAAGCCTCGAAAATTTCGGAAAAAAAATGGCGGAAGCAAAGTTGTACACCTAATATGCATATTATTAGAATAAATTATATATAAATTAAATTTCTGTTTCATTTTTAATGCAGATATCTTTTTTATGTACATAATGATTATGCAGAAATGTTGCTATGATGTTGCAAACATTAGCCGTACATAGCTGCACAACGAGACCAAGTAAGACAGTCAATATACTTGACTCTCACATATCCTCTGGTAGCAGTCTTCCGAATCTAATAATCACAGATCGAGGAGGCTAGTCAGACCACCTACACTTCTAACACCGTGGCTCAAATCCAAAGGAAGCAAGCGGCCCGGTTTGCGCAATACTTATAGCAATGATGTGCTATCGTCAAAATTATTTCCACAAAATGTTTGTACGCATACGAAAGTTGTTACAGTTTCGTATTGGCTGCTTTTACATCGTATCGGCGATACGCAGATGCACATTCCCACGTGTGGGAATAATTCTCACGACAGCGCATCACTGACCTATAATTACCTAGTTAATTTCTTACCGCGTACCGTACTATATGTAATCACATCTTTATACCATGAATAAGATTCATGTAAGATTCTTGATTTATCTACAGCTATCACAATTCTTCTACGATCTTATATATTCCTGTCCGAAATTCGTATGTGAAAATTTTCTTGTAAGAATTTGCAGCACATAGGATAGTTTTCTAACCCTAGCAAAGAATGTAGTCCTTTCTGAATCTTAGAGTCTGAGCACAAGAATTGTCGTAACACTTAGAAATCATGTATTGTGGAATACACAGTTTTTGATAAGTTGAAATTCTTATTCTCTGTTCCCTGTTTCTTTTATTGTGCGGAGCCCCTTGCTTAGAAACTTTATGGCTTCTTCATACTGAACGCTTGCTGCGTGGCAAAATGTGATGCAGTAACCAATAAATTTACAGCTCCTAATGTGTTCATTCTGCAGGAGTCATTAAATTGTAGACGTAAGTAACGCACAAACTTTCACATATGACGTACAACTTATTGCCGCGTCTCCAAGAGACGGCAATAAATCATACGTTATACGTCAAAGCTACTTCAACTTAAGTCTCTAAATAAGTATTACGACAATTCTTGTTCTCAGACCTTATCCTAAATCTAAGGCCTGGTTGCATCAATGTTACTTTGATTTTAAGCAAGGTTTAAAACTTTTTTTGTTTCTATCTCTTTTTGGCTTTAAAACAAGACATAGAATTTTAAGTCTCGCTTAAAATCAAAGTGACATTGGTGTAACTGATCCTAAATCAAACAATAAGATTCAGTTGGATAATGTTGAATTAAAAAAATCTTTTATATAATAGCAGAACTATATTATTATAACAAGTATAATATGATAGAATATACTGAGAATGCATAAATTCTGTTGAATTAAAATATTATGATCCAAAGCAATAATACACAAATTTACAAATTCGAAATATACTTTCAAAATATACTATTTTACATAAACAATGAAACGTTGCTTAAATAGGAAATTAACTGGGCACAAAAGCATATAAGTCTTTAAGTTTATTTATTTATTTCTAAATGAATTTATATTTTTGAACATTTCTACGATTTTCTTGACAAAATTATATCCTTTTAAAAAAAGTGTTACAAAATTAAGGAAATATTAAATATATGTTACGTATATTATAGTAGTTCCTAATCTTTTTGTATATGTTTCTTTTCAAAAATAGAGAGCCAATTTCGATCATTATACATTCAAATGCAAGCATCAAGCAAAATATTTTTTATACTAATGCATGTATCGCCTCGCTGAGTGATTGCTTCTTTCACTGCTTGATACTTGATGGTTGCACTTTTATTGTGTGTTCACATTAAACGATCTTAATAAATCGTTTATTATTGTTTATACACGCTGCTTGAAAAATGCGTTTTGTCTCTACATATCAGTTATTGCGAAAAATATTACTAAAGCTTCGGTGATCTAAAGACTTAGGACACTCGCACGAAATGTTAGAGATCCGGCTTCAAGCCGAGGTAATATTTTTTCGCAACTAAATTTACAGATTTTCAGCACATTAACATAACTTTAATAGAATGTCTAATTGAGCATCAAATTATTAAATTGCTTCAATTTAATTTGTGATATTACAATATAATTTGTGATGATATTACAATATAATTACTACAGTAATTCAATTGTATTTTTAAGTCCGAAAAACCAATTTGGCGCGCAGTTCAAATGGCTACATGTATATATGGCTGTTTTTTTTTTAGGAGAATAGTCGACACAAATCGACACATGTTACTTTTTATTTATAATTTTGTTCAAACTCAATCGACACACTTCGCCTCTGCTGTAGGAAAATCAGAATGTGTTAAGTGCGATTTTGATGAATTTAACGATATCAAGACGCATATAAACCAGTTTCTATCATCTTGTTCTGTTCTTTGATCATCTTTGATTAAAATTTTTTAAAAGATTAGATATTAATAATTCGCACACACACTGCATATATCGCGTTCTATTTAAATGTGGCAAACTGTGTTAAATTGTGTCGATTTGTGTCTCCTAATAGGAAAACAATCCACATTATAAAGTCACGTGAAAATTATTTAAGCATCCAAGATCCAGCTTCGACTGTTATAGTATAAGTATAATTAAACATTTTTTCTCTTTTGTTTTTTTTCTAATTAATCTTTTAATTTTGAAGTTAAAAAAATATTCTGGAAAAGTAAATATTTAAACAATAGCATTTTATACTACAAAAAAGTTTGATATTTTTTTCGAAAAATCATTGTACCAATTTTTTCAAATAGCATTTTGAAACTTAAAAAGTCTTTTAAACTTAAAAATATTTTAAAATAATCAAAATTTTGTCCGATGATGTTTTGTCAAACTACTTCAAAATGAGATAAAAACATTGCAAAAATATCAATTTTTAATTTAACATAATTTAGGAACAAAATGTTATAGAAAAAAAATCAAACGCAAATATAAAGTCCTTTTTTTGCACTTCAAAATGCATAATTGAAAACTTAACGATTTTTTTTTTCATTAATATATTACAGTGAACTTTTTGTTAAATGCGAACATATTAGCAAAATATTTATAGACGCTATTGTAGATGGAATATAAAGTAATTGAAAATTTAAAAAGATTATGTGTTTAACAGAAATTTAAAAAAGAAGAAGCTTCACGTGTACGTCGATGAAGAAACTGCAGCAACATGTATTGTAGCGGACGAAACAGAGTTATTCTATGCCTTTTAAGTGCATAATATCAATTTATTGTTATGCAAATGTTCTTAAATATATATACCAACCACAAAATTCTGATAATTATTTCTTTCCAAGGTATTCTACTGTCGTGATAAAATTTATTCATTAATATAACAACTCTAGAAGCAAAATCGGTTGATAATGAATCACGTATATAACAATCAAATGTTAATCGACAATCTTGATATATAATGCTTTATTATTTTTAAATCAAATCTTTCTTGTTTAAATTCGAATTATATTTTTTTAAATAGTTTTAAATAGTTTTTTCTTCCTTTTTTTTGGTGTTTCAAAGTTTAATCCATTTGATATATTATTTGATGCATGTGCAAACAAAACATCAAATGCACATTAAAATATGTACATATTAGAATTCTATTTTTGAATTATATTCCTTACATGCTGTGTTTAAAAAGTTTATTTTTTTTTGTGCTTCTAAGTTTATAGTTTATGCATTGTACATATATAAAAATATAAAATATATTTAAAGAAAGTAAAAATAAATATTTCTTTTACTTTTGCGTACTATTTATTATATTCTATAAACCTATTATATACAATTTAATACATTTAAATATATTAATTTACATATATTGTATACATATATTGTATACATTACAATGAGTTAAAATAAAATGTTTTAAGTGCGTTGTAATTTAAAATGACAAAAAAATATTAATTAAAAGCGGTTTCAGTTGAATAATATGTATACGTGTTTAAATATAACACATTTCCCTGTTGAAAATAAAACGTAAAGCGAGTGTCAATAAAGCGTTAATTGGAATGTAAAGGAAATGTAAAGAGAGAGTGTAACTCCTCTTGTAAGGAAACAGTGGCGGATACAAGAGAAAAGGCGAAGGGAATTATCGCCTCCTCTAGAGTTCTCCAAATAGAAAGTTACAAAAAAACAGAAGGTTAGAATTTATTATATAAAATTTGTTTTTAAATTATATTTCGTATTACGTTAATATGTATACAAAAATGTATCTAGCTGTAATAAAATGTTGAGTATCGAACATGTATATTGTAGCGGAAATAATTTTGTGCAGATATATTATTATTAAAGCACTAGATGATATATAGATATTCCTATTCATTTTGATTCTACTTGATTATATAATACAATTAGTGAAATAAATATTAATTGAGAAGAGCTCGCTCACCTCAAATTTTGATAAAAATACATTGAATCGATGGGTTTTTGCATAAAAATAAAAATTTGACAAGAAAAAAGTGTCGCTCTGCTCGATAAACCGAGATATTAATCCTATAAAATCGACGACAATTCAGATTAGGAAATCTCTTATAGCAGAGATTCATTACTTTTAAAATACAAATTTATTAACAAATTGGATAATATGGTTCAATAAATTTAAATTAAAGGAAGTATTTAAGAAGAGCTACGAGTCAATGAAACAATATTCAATATATGTTAATTGTAACAATGCAAACGTTTCGACTTCCATATCAGGCTCGGTGTTATTAATTTATTATTAATTAATTTATTATATAAACCGCCAATAATTAACTAAATAGACTGTTGGATACATATTTAGAAATTTGTGTAACATATTTCTTCTTGTGTTATTTACTTAATCTTTGTGCAACAAAATATATTAAGAAATGAAAATATTTATCCGCTTATTCTGCATCCATAGGATGATATCCTATGGATCATTTAGATATCATTAAGATGTTTCTGGATGATCAAATTTCATCTTGTTAGGTCGCTTGGTGGCGCCCATAGTATATGTATGTCTATAGCGTATATATACTCTGCCAGGCAAGTGGCGTAATACGCAATATCGCCGCGGGATGAACTCGTTTTCTGTTCAAAGAGAAAATGACGTGAATCCTTATAAAAAGATTTGTACGAATGGAGTTCATTACTTTTAGCTCCTAATATCGAGAAGTATCACATACGAAAAAGTAGGGAAATACTATAGTACATGTTATACTATAGCATATACTATAGCATTTTTCCAGTTTTTCATATACGATACTTTTCAAGAATAAGGGCTCAGGGTGTACTCATGGAACTTCTGAAAGTATTTTTTTTTAATAGAGTTATTTATAGTTAGTTAAATTAGAAAAAGTTTAATTAGAAAATTTTCATTAAAACTTATAATCAATAAAACCTATTTTGTATAATATATCAAAAACATTCCTTTCGTCAATTAATAAATAACCTATGTACCTATTTAAAAATAAATTATGTATACAAAAAACAAAATAAGCTATAGCTGCAATTGTCAAATTAATAACATATAAAAATAAATATCATTAAATTCTTCCCGAAATAAAAGGTAGTTTTCAATATGCTGTATGGGATATTTATGTAAACA